>NC_091316.1:14541137-14611137 GCF_038502225.1 Cherax quadricarinatus
TATATATATATATATTATATATAAATATATATATAAATATATATATAAATATATATATAAATATATAAATATATAAATATATAAATATATATAAATATATAAATATATATAAATATATAAATATATATATAAATATATATTATATATTCTAGGTAGTAGGTTGGTAGACAGCAACCGCCCAGGGAAGTACTACCGTCCTGCCAAGTGAGTAAAAACGAAAGCCTGTAATTGTTTTACATGATGGTAGGATTGCTGGTGCCCTTTTTTTCTGTCTCATAAACATGCAAGATTTCAGGTACGTCTTTCTACTTCTACTTACACTTAGGTCACACTACACATACATGTACAAGCATATATATGTATATATACACATCCCTCTGGGTTTTCTTCTATTTTCTTTCTAGTTCTTGTGTATTTCCTATCTCCATGGGGAAGTGGAACAGAATTCTTCCTCCATAAGCCATGCGTGTTGTAAGAGGCGACTAAAATGCCGAGAGCAAGGGGCTAGTAACCCCTTCTCCCGTATAAATTACTAAATTTAAAGAGAAACCTTTCGTTTTTCTTTTTGGGCCACCCTGCCTTGGTGGGATACGGCCGGTTTGAGATATATATATATATATATATATATATATATATATATATATATATATATATATATATATATATATATATATATATATATATATATATATACACTGTACCCACGGAACAAGTGGTACTGATCAATAACAACACTGCACTAGCCAAGGAGTCGAACCCATGCTGTTTTGACCCGCCTCATGGTAAGAGAAAACGCATGACGCTTTAGATCACTAGACCAGAGTAGACAGTAGAGCAATGTGACAGATGTTGCAGATGCATGGAATACGTGGTAGGTTACTAAAAGCAGTAAACTGCTTTTGTGCAGATAGCAAGACCTAGGTTACGTAGAAAGTGAAGCTGGTTCTTGTGACACCTGGCAGCAATAAGAGGCTGATCTTAAGGCTTAGGTTAAAGTATGTCAGAGGAATATTTATTTGAAAAAGTAGGCCTCAGACAGGGAAGCGTGATATCAGTATGGTGGTTTAACAGTTATATATGGGGTTGTAAGAGAGGTAAAGCTAGTGTTGGGGAGATGTGTGATATTAAAAGATATCCAATTAGATACCAAGTGGGAGGTGTCACAGTTGCTCTTTGCCGATGGTGCAGTTCTTTCGGGAGATTCCGAAGAGAAATTTAAAAGGTTGGTGGATTTAGGAGGGTATGTAAAAGGCAATTTTAAGTGAATATTGTAAGGAGCAACATAAAAAAATAGGCAATTAAAGATTAGATAGACTGGAGAGAATAAGAAGGAAATAAACGTTTAAGTATCTGGGAATATACCTGTCGGCAGATGGGGAGGGGGAAGGTTGGTGGTATGTTGAGACATGTAGAGACAGAACTATCTATGGAGGCAAAAATGTAAAAGTACAAGAGCATAGTGGTGCCAACACTGTTATATGGCCGTGAGGAATTGATTTGATTGTCAGTGTTGTAGCGAGGAGACTGGAGGAAGGTGTGTATTTGAGGGAGATGTGTGGTGTGATTATATAGAGAACTGGAAGCGTCGAGATTTAGGCGTGCTGTTGCCAAAAGAATTCAAAGAGCTGAAGAGGGAATGTTGAGGTGATTTGGACATTTACAGAGGATGGAGCAAAATAGGAAGACTAAGAGGGTGTGTAAAACTAAGGGGGACGGGGGGTGGAGGGAAGGGGTCGTCCGAGAAAGGATGGACGGGGTACAGGATATTTTGAGTGCAAGGGGCTTGAACATCCAGATGGGTTGTGTAAGCACGTTAGATCGGAGTGTGGATGAAAGATTTTCTGACTTGACGTGCTGTATGAGTAAGGTAATATTTATGAAGGGATTCAGGGAAAACCGGTTAACCGGACTTCAGACCTGGCAGTGGGAAGTACAGTGCCTGCACTCTAAAGGAAGAGTGGGGATGTAGTTGGGAAGGCCAGCTGAATAATGTCTGCTCGCGTCTGGCTAATCAGCAATTTAACAAATAATGGTGAATGCGTTTTTTCTTTTTAGGTAACCCTACCTCGGCGGATTTTTGCCATTGTGTTAAAAGATATATTATACAAAATATAAAAATTATATACACTCTCACCGTGCTGATTGTATATTTGTTAATATGCTCACACGGCTCAGGGGAAAGAACTCTGGTTCCTTTCCAAAAGGACCTTCTATCATCTTCCCAATAAACTGATTCACCCCACAATATTATGCATACATATAATGGCATGAATAAAATGCAGAACAAATACTATCATATGTTAAGAAAACCAGCAATGGTTAAAAATCCAATTAAATTGGTACTGTCGAAAATACTATCCTAGAAGCTTCCCAAGATTACAACAAACACTGCAGCAATTATAAAACTATGATGAAAGCGAAGGTGACAAAGCCACTGACAGATAAAATGTGTGGTGTGTGTGTGTGTGGTGTGTGTGTGGTGTGTGTATGTGTGGTGTGTGTGTGGGGTGTGTGTGTGTGGGGTGTGTGTGTGTGTGTGTGGGGTGTGTGTGTGGGGTGTGTGTGTGTGTGGGGTGTGTGTGTGGGGTGTGTGTGTGTGTGTGTGTGTGTGTGTGTGTGTGTGTGGGGTGTGTGTGTGTGTGTGTGGGGTGTGTGTGTGTGGGGTGTGTGTGTGTGGGGTGTGTGTGTGTGTGTGTGTGGGGGGTGTGTGTGTGTGGGGTGTGTGTGTGTGGGGTGTGTGTGTGTGGGGTGTGTGTGTGTGGGGTGTGTGTGTGTGGGGTGTGTGTGTGTGGGGTGTGTGTGTGGGGTGTGTGTGTGGGGTGTGTGTGTGGGGTGTGTGTGTGGGGTGTGTGTGTGGTTTGTGTGTGTGGGGTGTGTGTGTGTGTGTGGGGTGTGTGTGTGTGTGGTGTGTGTGTGTGGGGTGTGTGTGTGTGTGTGGGGTGTGTGTGTGTGTGTGTGTGAGGAATATGTGTGTGTGGGGGGTATGTGTGTGTGTGTGGGGTATATGTGTGTGTGTGTGTGTGTGTGTGTGTGGGGTGTGTGTGTGTGTGTGTGTGGGGTGTGTGTGGGGTGTGTGTGTGTGTGTGTGGGGTGTGTGTGTGTGTGTGTGTGTGTGTGTGGGGTGTGTGTGTGGGGTGTGTGTGTGTGTGGGGGTGTGTGTGTGTGTGTGTGTGTGTGTGTGTGTGTGTGTGTGTGTGTGTGTGTGTGTGTGTGTGGTGTGTGTGTGTGGTGTGTGTGTGGGGTGTGTGTGTGTGGTGTGTGTGTGTGGTGTGTGGTACTCGCCTAGTTGAGGTTGCAGGGGTCGATTCCGAGCTCCTGGCCCCGCCTCTTCACTGATCGCTACTAGGTCACTCTCCCTGAACCGTGAGCTTTATCATACCTCTGCTTAAAGCTATGCATGGATCCGGGCCGGGAGAATACCGGCGAATAAAAAAAAAAAAAAAAACTACATCGCTTCCCAAACTATTCCACTTCCTGACTACTCTGTGGCTGAAGAAATACTTCCTAACATCCCTGTGATTCATCTGTGTCTTCAACTTCCAACCGTGCCCCCTTGTTACTGTGTCCCATCTCTGGAACATCCTGTCTTTGTTCACCTTGTCAATTCCTCTCGGTATTTTGTATGTCGTTATCATGTCCCCCCTATCTCTTCTGTCCTCCCGTGTCGTCAGGTTGATTTCCCTTAACATCTCCTCGTAGGACATACCACTTAGCTCTGGGACTAGTCTTGTTGCAAACCTTTGCACTTTCTCTAGTTTCGTTACGTGCTTGGCTAGGTGTGGGTTCCAAACTGGTGCCGCATACTCCAATATGGGCCTAACGTACACAGTGAAGAAGGTCCTGAACGATTCCTTATTAAGATGGCGGAATGTTGTTCTCAGGTTTGCTAGGCGCCCCTGTGCTGCAGCAGTTATTTGGTTGATGTGTGCCTCAGGAGATGTGCCTGGTGTTATACTCGCCCCAAGATCTTTTTCCTCGAGTGAGGCTTGTAGCCCCCCCCCCTAGACTGTACTCCGTCTGCGGTCTTCTTCGCCCTTCCCCAATCTTCATGACTTTGCACTTGGTGGGGTTGAACTCCAGGAGCCAATTGCTAGACCAGGCCTACAACCTGTCCAGATCCCTTTGTAGTTTTGCCTGGTCCTCGTCCGACTGAATTCTTCCCATCAACTTCACATCTGCAAACAGGGACACTTCAGAGACTATTCCTTCTGTCATGTCGTTCACAAATATTAGAACCGGACACAGGTCCTTGAACTGACCCCTTTGGAACCCCACTCGTTACAGGCGCCCACTCTGACACCTCTCCGCGTACCATGACTCGCTGTGTTCCTGACAGGTATTCCCTGATCCACTGTAGTGCCTTCCCTGTAATCCCTGCCTGGTCCTCCAGTTTTTGCACTAATCTCTTGTAGGGAACTGTGTCAAACTACTCCTTACAGTCCAAGAAAATGCAATCTACCCACACCTCTCTCTCGCCTTACTGCTGTCACCCTGACATAGAACTCCAGTAGGTTTGCGACACAGGATTTCCCGTCCCTGAAACCATGTTGGTTAAGCTCATTTCTTTCCAGGTGTTCTACCACTCTTCTCCTGATAATCTTCTCCATGACTTTGCATGCTATACATGTCAGTGACACTGGTCAATAGTTTAGTGCTTCTTGTCTGTCTCCTTTTTAAAGTATCTGGACTACATTTGCTGCCTTCCCTACCTCAGGTAATCTCCCCGTCTCGATGGACGTGTTGAATGTTGTTAGGGGTACACAGTACTTCTGCACCCTCTCTCAGGACCCATGGAGAGACGTTATCAGGCTCCATCGCCTTTGAGTTGTCTAGCTCGCTCAGCAGCCTCTTCACTTCTTCCTTGGTTGTATGTATTGTGTCCAGCACATGGTGGTATACCCCACCTCTCCGTCTTTCTGGAGTCCCTTCTGTCTCCTCTGTGAACACTTCTTTGAATCTCATGTTGGGTTCCTCACATACTTCTCGGTCGTTTCTTGTGATCTCTCCTCCTTCCTTCCTTAGCCTGATTACCTGGTCCTTGACTTGTTTTCCTCCTGATGTGGCTGTACAACAACTTCGGGTCAGATTTGGTTTTTGCTGTTATGTCATTTTCATACTGTCGTTGGGTCTCCCTTCTTACCTGTGCATATTCATTTCTGGCTCTACGACTGCTCTCCTTATTCTCCTGGGCCCTTTGCCTTCTATACTTCCATTCCCTAGCACACTTGGTTTTGACCTCCCTGCACCCTTGAGCGAACCATGGGCTCATCCTGCCATATTCATTATTCCTGTTACCTTTGGGTACAAACCTCTCCTCAGCTTCCTTGCATATTGTCACTTATTCCATCATCTCGTTTACCGACTTCCCTGCCAGTTCTCTGTCCCACTAAACCCCGTTCACGAAGCCCTCATTCCTATACAGTCCCCTTTCTTGTAGTTTGGCTTCATTCGTCCAGCTCTTCCTGCTCCGCCCTCCACTTGTAACTGTGTATTCGAATCTTAAAACTGCATGATCCCTGGCTCCAAAGGGTCTTTCATATGTGATGTCCTCAATATCTGCATAACTCAAGGTGAACACTAGGTCCAGTCTCGCTGGTTCATCCTCTCCTCTCTCTCTGGAAGTGTCCCTTACGCGTTGGTACATGAAGTTTTCCAGTATCACCTCCATCTTAGCCCTCCAAGTTTGTTGGATCCCATGTGGCTCCAAGTTCTCCCAATCGATTTCCTTGTGGTTGAAGTCGCCCATGATCAGTAGCTTTGGCCTGTTCGCATGAGCCCTTCTTGCCACTTCAGCCAGTGTGTCATCTATCGCTCTATTACTCTCATCATACTTTTGCCTTGGCCTCCTGCGTTTCTGTGGTGGGTTATACATCACAGCAATTACACCTTAGGACCTCCAGACTGAAGCGCTCCTGCTTCTCCACTGTCTCTCCTCTCCTGTGTGTGTGTGGTGTGTGTGGTGTGTGTGTGTGTGTGTGTGTGTGTGTGGTGTGTGGTGTGTGTGTGTGTGTGTGTGTGTGTGTGGTGTGTGTGTGTGGTGTGTGTGTGTGGTGTGTGTGTGTGGTGTGTGTGGGGTGTGTGTGGGGTGTGTGTGGGGTGTGTGTGGGGTGTGTGTGTGGGGTGTGTGTGGGGTGTGTGTGTGTGGTGTGTGTGTGGTGTGTGTGTGGTGTGTGTGTGGTGTGTGTGTGGTGTGTGTGTGTGGTGTGTGTGGTGTGTGTGGTGTGGTGTGTGTGTGGTGTGTGTGTGGTGTGTGTGTGTGGTGTGTGTGGTGTGTGTGGTGTGGTGTGTGTGGGGTGTGTGGGTGTGTGTGGTGTGTGTGGTGTGGTGTGTGTGGTGTGGTGTGTGTGGTGTGTGTGTGGTGTGTGTGTGGGGTGTGTGTGTGTGTGTGGGGTGTGGGTGTGTGTTGTTGTGTGTGTGTGTGTGTGTGTGTTGTGTGTGTGTGGTGTGTGTGTGTGTGGTGTGTGTGTGTGTGTGTGGTGTGTGTGTGTGTGTGTGGGGTGTGTGTGTGTGTGGGGTGTGTGTGGGGTGTGTGTGGGGTGTGTGTGTGTATGTGTGTGTGTGTGTGGTGTGGGGGTGTGTGTGGTGTGTGTGGTGTGGTGTGTGTGTGTGTGGGGTGTGTGTGTGGGGTGTGTGTGTGTGTGTGTGGGGTGTGTGTGTGTGTGTGTGGGGTGTGTGTGTGTGTGTGTGGGGTGTGTGTGTGTGTGTGTGGGGTGTGTGTGTGTGTGTGTGGGGTGTGTGTGTGTGTGTGTGGGGTGTGTGTGTGTGTGTGTGGTGTGTGTGTGTGTGTGTGTGTGTGTGTGTGTGTGTGTGTGTGTGTGTGTGTGTGTGTGTGTGTGTGTGTGTGTGGTGTGTGTGTGTGTGTGTGGTGTGTGTGTGTGTGTGGGGTGTGTGTGTGTGTGGGGTGTGTGTGGGGTGTGTGTGTGGGGTGTGTGTGTGGGGTGTGTGTGTGTGTGGGGTGTGTGTGAGGTGTGTGTGTGGAGTGTGTGGGGGGGGTGTGCGTGTGTGTGTAGGGTGTGTGTGTGGGGTGTGTGTGTGGGGTGTGTGTGTGTGTGTGGGGTGTGTGTGTGTGTGTGGTGTGTGTGTGTGTGGGGTGTGTGTGTGTGTGGGGTGTGTGTGTGTGGGGTGTGTGTGTGTGTGTGTGGGGTGTGTGTATGTGTGTGTGTGTGTGGGGTGTGTGTATGTGTGTGTGTGTGTGGGGTGTGTGTGTGTGTGTGTGGGGTGTGTGTGTGTGTGTGGGGTGTGTGTGTGCGTGTGTGTGTGGGGTGTGCGTGCGTGTGTGTGTGTGGGGTGTGCGTGTGTGGGGTGTGCGTGTGTGTGTGGGGTGTGCGTGTGTGTGTGGGGTGTGCGTGTGGGGTGTGTGTGTGTGTGTGTGTGTGTGTGTGTGTGTGTGTGTGTGTGTGTGTGTGTGTGGTGTGTGGTGTGGGGTGTGTGTGGGGTGTGTGGGGTGTGTGTGTGTGGTGTGTGTGTGTGTGTGTGTGTGTGTGTGTGTGTGTGTGTGGTGTGTGGTGTGGGGTGTGTGTGGGGTGTGTGTGTGTGGTGTGTGTGTGTGTGTGTGGGGTGTGTGTGTGTGTGTGTGTGGTGTGTGTGTGTGTGTGTGTGTGTGTGTGTGTGTGTGTGTGTGTGTGTGTGTGTGTGTGTGTGTTGAGTGTGTGTGTGGTGTGTGTTGTTTAATACACTATATAAACATTTAAATCTATAGTATATATCAGAACAAACATCAGTAAAACACTTAGATTCCGTATTTTCACCTGATAAAACAATCCACAATAAAACAAGTGAATAAAGTGTATCTTCCTGACATGCGAGTGTTCACTACCCACAATGGTAAATATTGAGCGATTTACCGCCACCCCCCTCCCGCTCCCGCCGCTGTCTGGCGTGTTCTGTCTGCGGGCTCCGATGTCTAGACGGCCCGGACACCTGCCACAACATCCCCCTCCCTCTCCAACACCAACCCCACCGGCGTTCCCAAAGCCCCCAGCAGAATCCCTCCCCTCTCGTCCATTCCCTCCCTCCCTCACCCCTGCCGGCACTGTACTATCTCGTGTTTTTCAGACTAGACTCCCTATCTTCCTGTTGAGGTTAGGCGAAATACATGGATATCTCCAGACACACACATGTATACATATATACGAACCGCCAGATACACACAATGACTGTCAATGATTGTAGATAGACACAAGAGACAGACAGATACACAAAGGACAGAAAGAAACGGACATACCTCCCCATGGAATGTGCCTGGCAGCCTAGGCAACTAACAACACACCTGACCCCAGTATATATTTTAGGCTATGCACACCTCACTCCAGAAGGAACTAACTGCAACATGCCTTTTATGAACTAGCATTTACACGCGTTAGGGTAAAATTATTCTTGCACGCGTGTTTACAATATCCCTTCCTTCAGAAGTTAACACTTCAATACCAGTAGAAAACACAAGTCTCACTGTTATTAGCACATTGTATTTAAGAGCCGAATTTCTAAATTTATCAAATAATTTTGCATATCTAAGATTTATTACTCAGGTGATAAGCGCTAAAACAGCATGGGTCATACTGTACCTGGGGGAATGGGTGGTCAGATACAATTCCTTGGATCAAGAGCCCTCATTGGTACTAAGGAACATCCCTTTAAGGAATTGTGTGATAATAAAAACAGTATATATTATCTATGTACAGTATAACTCGTGAGGCATTCAAGTACCCTGAGCTAGGCTATGTGCACTGGCTTATTGTAAATGTTGGTCCAGTAGCACTTAATGGAGTGCGCCGCAGCAAGGGCTTACTGTTCTTCTATGATATTATGAAAATAACTTGTTTAGAGCTCTCTTAAACTGAGAGAAAATGATAAACACTAGGTAATAGGTTGGAAGAACTTCTCCATCCAAGAAAGTACTACTCTCCTCTCTCATACGAGTTTGAAACAAGCTTGTTCAACTTCTAGCACTGACATGATTGATGGTCTTTTCTTTGTCTCGTGAACATGTAAGATGGAAGGTAACTCGTACAAACGTTTATTTACTACCAAAGACGCACTTTCATTTGAACGAGAAAACTTGCGAAAGTTAAAATTTCAATAGAGTATGAGGAGCAAGTGATGTTTCTCGTAAAACTGAAATACGATGAATAAAAAAAATTTCACTACTCCATACGCGACTGTGGAACATAAGAAATAAGGGTAGAGACACCGTATCGTCATGAGACACAAACTGGTTTGTGAAGGCGTTGATGAAAGATTCCTGACAAGATACTTGTACAGTACAGACTACAAACTACTGAGGTGTAATCTACCTCACACCCGACACGTTCTTATCACTATCTTCCAAGATTATGATCTATGTTAAAAACTGTTCTCTGAGAAAAGATGGAATTCATGTTTACAAAATATGCAATTAATACTTTCTTTAACAGTTTTTAACTCCAGTAATTTTTGCCTCGCATAAATAGCCATAGCCTACAACATACTTAGGTTTTCATATTTTTCGACTGCGGATTATTATAGTAAAATTTTTCAATTTTCATTTTTGTACTTGTTAACTACCGTCATTTCCACCGTTTTCTTCAAGTTTATCCAATTTTCAATTTAACTCATTTTTGACTAAGTCAAAAAACTTTTGGACATAATACCCGCAGCAATTAAAAAAATATTCAGTACTGTTCCAACGTCCTTTAAAATGTTCATGCGGTAGTCATAAGATTGCTGACAACCTCACTGGCAGCCGAGAGAAGACGTCAGCTACACCGCTCCACAAAGTTCACCTCACGTGCACTTTCATGACTACTTTTTTTTTTCCTTTACTCCTGTCATTTTCCTCTGATAAACAGGTTTACAGGACACTCCAGCTGCCCATGTGATTATCAATGAACTCCAGCAGACTTTTAGACGGCGCGTTTAATAAACTTGTAGCTTAGCCAAGTTCGTCAACAAACGTTAAAATAATTCAGAACCACAAATTGTAAATATAAATTAGACGAAATTTCAGTCCGTCCTGGAAGGGAGGGGGCACGTGATTTTGTTTATAGTGATTATATCTCTAAGTGTGTACACTGGGAGCATTATTATTATTATAATCAAAAAGAAGCGCTAAGCCACAAGGACTATACAGCGACACTGGGAGCAAAGGTGAACGTATACATGTGAAGGGGTGTTATCTTAAGCGTGTGAGAAATTTTATATATATATATATATATATATATATATATATATATATATATATTATATATATTATATATATATATTTATATATATATTTATATATATTTAGTCGTGCCGAATAGGTAAAACTTGCGATTTTGGCTTAAATAGCAACGCTCTTGCCGAAAATTTGTGTATCCAATAATTTCGCAAAAATCATTCTGAACCTAACGAAAAAATATATATCACTGTTTATTACTTGTCGAAAATATATTTAGTTAGATTAGGATAACTTAAATTGCGCGTGTTGTAATAAGGTTAGGTAAGCTTCCTAAGGTTCTTTGGTACAAAATCATTAATTTTTATATTAACATAAATGAAAAAAAATCTTTAAATGTACAAGAGAAAATTTTAGAAAGGACTTAATTTTAAACGAATTATTGCTAATTGACCAGTTTTACCTATTCGGTACACACACACACACACAATGGTGTGTGTGTGTGTGTGTGTGTGTGTGTGTGTGTGTGTGTGTGTGTGTGTGTGTGTGTGTGTGTGTGTGTGTGTGTGTGTGTGTGTGTGTGTGTGTGTGTGTGTGTGTGTGTGTGTGCGCGCGCGCGCGCGCGCGCCTTACTAATAAAAGACTGCTATCACACAAACAACGCCCTCAAGCTTAAACTCAAAAATAAAAACCATCCAAACAAGCAAATAAAACCAATTCTTTTAAGTGTTGACAGGTGCAGAAGGTTATCTTCAGGACTTGTGTTTTGTTATCCTGGAGTGAAATGTCTGAGTGCTGTGCCCTGTGTACCAACGGTGCGGTGTGTACCATTGTTGTGTGGCGTGTACCACTGGTGATGTACCGTATGTAAAAGGGGCGATATATTTTAATGGACCCCTGAAGTGTGCACTAGCGATGTGTCACGTAAGGTGCTGGTATCTACGGCACTGACCAGTGCAAGGATTTTGTGGAATCGTGTATGCATTAGTTTGTATACTGTGAATAATAACTGCTCGCTGTGTATTTTAGTATAGATTTCTTATGGAAGAGTCGATCTTCTTGACAACAAAGCTGCCAATCCTTCTGTTAATGTATTACTCTAAAGCTTTTCACTCTTGCGTGCACACCCAAGTGCAGTTCGTTTGCAACAGTCATTCCAAGCACTTGCAGGGTCAACTAAATTAATTCTAAATCTCGACAAATACAAAAACAAATAAAACAAGTCGCCTCGTTTGGTTGAAACATCAGCTCTTATGCTCTCACTGGGGTCGACCATGCAGGACGAAGTATACGAACAAGGATGCAAACAAATCTAATCTTGCAAATGAACAGAAGATTATTAGAATAGCATTAAGTGTGCTAAGCTGTGAGAGGCAAGTCCTACTCTTATCCAAGCATATCTACTCTGAAATATTTACTTGCTTTGTAGCTTGTTCACCTGTCAAACCAACGTTTTCCTAAATCTTAGGAGAGTCCCAGTTTGTCCAATTTGAATTCACTATAGAAAATCCTGTCTTTGTTACATACATATTCACGATCTTGTTTATATCCTTTTTAACGGAATTATGTTTTATTTGTACATTTCAAATCGTGATTTATGCCCCATTCCTCCCTGTCCTTCGTAAACATTCCCAGACACTAAGTTCAGTACCCTAAATCTATCCAAGTTTTTCCAGATCATCTTGGGTAGCAACCCACACCACTACAGTGGTGACTACACAGCCACCTACATGCACACAGGTATTGAAAGAGTTTATACTTGATCCAACAGTTTGAGAGCCTTTACTGTAGTATCAAGAGTGTAAGAACTCTGTTTTCTCGACAGGTGTCAAGGGGATGCCAATTATATTTTTCCAAAACCCGTGTAGGGTTGGATATTGTAAAACGTGACTAAGTAACAAGTGTCAGACACGACCAATGAACAAAAAAATCAGCTTCAACACTTCCGCTAGATCGTAGTGCGCGTAAATAATTATTACTAAATTAATGGGGAAGCGCTTAACCTGTAAGAGTCAAAGTGTCTGAGGCATGACAGGTAATTAGATCTAGCACGAGGAAGGGAAAAGGTATTTAAAATTCCTTGAATCTTGAGATCTTCACTAGTATCAACATTACTATAAACACCTGTATACCAGCACCCCGTTGAAGGTGGTGCAAGTGTAGAGGTGTGAGGGTTACCACTTGCTGGACCCAGTTTCAAACCCAACCTTGTTTACACAACAGGACCTTCCACTTGTCCACAGTTAAATCTGCCACTTCACCGCCCACAAAATTAATATATTCAAGTCTAGGTTCCCTGGCGTCATCAAACTTTCATAATTTTACTGTCGGTGAATAAACATATATTACCTTACTATGGTCGCTTGTTAAGTGTGAGAAAAAGGTTGCAGCACTAGCGCTGGCCTGTGCACAATACAGACTGACCCGTGCAGAAGCTGATTGTTTCCCCCATTTCCCCCTCAGACGCTGTATGACTCCATGCAGGTTTAGCGCTTCCTTAAATCAGCAGCAGTAGCAGTTACTCCTGTTTCATGGAGCCTTATCACAGGCCTCAATGTAATGAAAATACAAGAAATACTGCAATTTTCCTACTGAGAATGACAAAAGTATATACTATATAAAAAAAGGCTTTGTTATAACTAGAAATTATTAATCGAAAGTCAACGAATTACGACTCTCAGTAATTTGCCTTCTGCCGAGACTAAGCTGCATCGCCGCCACAGTTTCTTGTATTGAACACCATAACCAGGGAAACAAGAGAATCATTTATGAACCGAGGAAGAACTGATAAGCTCAAACTCCTTGTATCAAGATCCCTTCAGCATCAAAGCACCTCCCTTTAAATATGCCCATTTGATGAAAAGGTGCTCAGAGGACGTTCTCACCATTACAATCCGTCCTCCATTACTGCAGTGCGTCAATTCTTGCACGATTTAAACACCAGAAGAAATAAAATGAAAGCTATTTAAAGTAACGTTACTTGAAACTAACTTTCATATGCCTAGAGTTAACTACAAATAATCAAATTATCTAAAGAAGAGTGTTACAGACTTGACAGCGGGAAAAACTTTTTTATTAAATATTTCGAAAGTGACAGCTGTGACCTTGTAGATCATAACTATGTTACTTTTTTCTGTGGAGCCTCCCCCCCCCTAACCCAACACCGCCACCAGCGCCGGCGGAGCAATGACGTGACAAGGTTTTTGTGGCTTGCCAGCCTCGTCAAACTCCTTCATTGGCTAAACTGTAACCACCTGACCCGACCACACCCACCCAGCTGATTAGCGGAGACCATCAAGCACACGCTCAGCACAAACTCTCAAAAAACATTAATTTTCTAAGCACCCAAGATTATAATTTCCCCCGAGCCCAGCTCTGGGGAAATGAATCTTATGGTCGGGCGAGGACAAGGTCAGAATCTGAGAATGCGGGAGCTCTCCCCAACTCACGAGGCTGACAGGATTATCTTGGGCCATTTCAGCAAAGATAGCCTATCAAGACATTTGATACCTTCCAGACGATAAGAGGTCTCCAACACCATCTTATCACTCGCCGAAGCATGTTTATCCTTGACAAGAGAAATAAAAACGAATATGAATCTGCATTCAGCATTTAACTGCTTACCCCCCTCCCTCAAGGCTCTATTTTAATATATCTGAAGTCAGATCAAACTTCTCAGGTCTCTTAGGCAATCTTTACAAACCCAATTTGTTTGGCAAATTACTTTCAAGCGTAAAAGTGGTTCTCTAGTCAGGGGAGAAGTCTATAACTGGCGCTAAAACACTTACCGCAGTTCAAAGATTTTATTTATCTTTTTTTATACAAAGTGGTAGAACCATTTGGTTATTCCTCTCAATAAACAGCTGCTGATATTACCAATTTCGATACTATCATTACCAAATTACTATTACGACAAATTCACTGTCGCATTACACAAATCCCTAAAAAAAGCAAGCAAACTATTCAACTATTCAAACTATATCTAGTCATGGAAAATTTACACTAAGGGAAGCAGCCCAATCATTCATGGAAAAATCCTGGGTTCTTAATGGAGGCAACACCATGCGAGGGGATGACGCCTGAGAAAGGACTCCCACTGGTTAAGTTACTGCGTCAGTGAAGAGTTGATTAAGTTAGACTTTCAATGTGAAGCTTGCAATTAAATTCTAAATTTGCAAGTAGAGTAAACAATAGTGACACCATTGTCTCCCTGTTCCCCAAATAAATGTTAATATTACTACAATTAGTATTTATTACTATTCCTCTTCCACCACCACCAGAGTCAAGCGTTCCAATACAAACTCACAGAAGGGGAAAAAAATAGCTAGAATGGCACCGGGTTATACAGCTTTCTGGAGTTTACATACATCGTGTAAATACACTCGCATGGTACAAGGGTATTTAACACAGTAACGACTAGAGAGGAAAGAGACGGTAGGGCCCACATACTACATCTTTCTTTTACACTGTTCCATCTCTTACTCGTTAATCGGCGTCATTTTTTTTTTTTAAAGTTTCTACTTGCATTCATATAATAAATAAAAATAAAAAAAATAAAAATAATATATATATATATTATATATATATATATATATATATATATATATATATATATATATATATATATATATATATATATATATATATATATATATATTATATATATATATATATATATATATCGTGCCGAATATGTAAAACTGGTCATTAGCAAGAACTCATTTAAAATTAAGTCATTTCTAAAATTTTCTCTTATACGTTTATAGATATATTTTTTTTCATTATTGTTGATGTAAAAATTTATAATTTTACACCAAAAGGAACTTAGAAAATTTACCTAACCTTATTATAACAAACGCAATTTATTTTAGCCTAACCCAACTAAATATATTTTAGATTTGTTTACAATAATTTAATACTAAACAAACAGTGAAATATATTTTTTTCGTTAGGTTCAGAATGATTTTGGTGAAATAATTGCATACACAAATTTTCGCTTGTCCTATATGGCAAGATGAGCGTTACTGTTTAAGCCAAGATCGCAAGTTCTGCCTATTCGGCACGACATATATATAATTGTGTGTGTGTGTGTGTGTGTGTGTAATCACAGTAAACATATCACAATATGCAGAACCACCTCTGTGCAAAAATACTTCCAAGCACTTTCGGCCGTCACCCACCAGGAAAAAGGAAACACCCCATCAACACCAACTTCATCACTGTCTTGCCAGAGGCGTGCCTACACTACAGTTAAAAAAAAAAAAAAATCAACACCCCTCTTTCAGAGTGCAGGCACTGTACTTCCCACCTCCAGTACTCAAGTTCAGCTAACCGTTTCCCTGAAATGTTACTTTGTTCACACTCCAACAGCACGTCAAGTCATAAAAGCCCTTCGTCTCCATTCGCTCCTAATACGCTTACATATGCTTGCTGGAAGTCTAAGCTCCATTCACACAAAACCTTTACAACCCTTCCCTCCAACTTATCCTAGGACGAACCCCCCCCCTACACACACACGCTTTATACATACATGTACACACATCTCAAGTAAAGCTACACTGAATAAAGAACTAAAAGGGGCACAAGACGTTTGGCAGCGCGGTGTCTCAGCGAACCCAAGCGCTGCTAAAATCAGAATGCTTTTCACGCGTGCTGTAAGGCCCACCTGTCCTGCCTGACAAGGAAAGGTGGATAGAAAGCAATAGAAAAAGATGAATGGGGGTGAGGTAGAGATATAATGACAGATGAGAGAGAGGGAAAACAAGGGTGCAGCTGACAGACATCACCATTCAGGTAGGGTAGGGTAGGGAAGGGAAGGGAAGGGAAGGGAAGGGAAGGGAAGGGAATGCTCTGGGTACACCAGGGTAGTGCAGAACTTCTAGTTGGTGTCAGGGAGCCTTGTGTAACAAGGGAATAGGATCAATTTTGGCGTACACGCCTGTGTTTTTCCAGTATCTATACTATACCCACAGTTCGTACCTCAGTGTATAGAGTGTCATCCCTCTCAGTTACGAAATTATTTTTTTTTATATTAGTTTACATGTGAATTGCGACCTTCATGACCTTAGTGTAGTCTACAGGATTTATATCTAAAGCTTTCTGGTGGTTTCTTATAATTTGACGTCTGGAGAAGAGTTATTACAATAATGGTATACAATCTCGACAGAATGAGAACTTAAGCATGTGTAACATCAGTACAGAAAGAAGCGAAGATACCCAGAATTGATAAAGCTAGTGTTTGGCGAAAAGTCTTTAGGTGGTACACAGGACTAAGTCCTCGTGAAAGTTGTGTTAATGTGGTGTGTGCACCCGCACTAGTGTGTGAGGCAACACCTGCTGCTCGCGTCCTCACCCATAGTGTTAAATGACGTTGTCACCTTGTTGGCTGGCCTCCACATCTCTGCAACACTGCCACCTCTACTCTACAGCTCTCGCTACATCTAGGGTTTGGTGGGTTACATTTAAAGGCTTTTGACTGCGTAAGAATTAAGGCACTAATACTACATCAGTCAAGAATGCTTTAATACCAAAAATAGGAATTAAGAAAACTTATAAATACAATGATAAATAAAAATGTATATATATACAGTATATCCGATGTTCGTTCTCGTTTTCTCTCTCACAAAAACAAAAACTCACTCATACACACTCATTCTCCCCACCTCGTTTGCATCGTTATTTCCATCCCCGTTTTAAGGTTCAAGCTCGTTAGCAGCCTTGTCGTGCCTCACGCTGTATTGACACTAGTTAACGACCTTGTTACCAACTCTTCCTTCCCTGCAAGGGGGGGGGGAGGGAGGTAGTTCTACCCGCCGTCTTCCCTCCCCACTGTTATCCATCTTATGCTTATGGAGATAAACGGTATAAAATACCGACGTGATGGAAAAGTAAGCCTCTCGTAGGTTTTATTCTCAAGTTAACAGCTGCGTTGAAGGTTCGAAACCGATTGCACGAGGCATTCATAATTATAAACAGACTAAATTTTCTCAATTTCTTGAATAAAATTGGCAAACTGGAAACTACAGCATCCCAAAACCAATTCTCATCTTTCTCTAATCTTACACCAGGTCTCTAAGTGAAAAGAGGCTATATCCAGGTATTACACAAAAACAAAGTTGTTTAATAAAACTGGCAAATAAAAACTTGCATAGCCCAAAATCAAGGCAAAGCTTTCTTTGATAAATTCACACCAACACAAAGTTTAAAGCTGACCAGAAGAAGCATTCTGTAGCTACCGCAACAATTCCAAAAAACAATCAAGTTTATTAACTGTTCTAATAAATAAGCAAACGTGGATCTACACAGCCCACACCCAGAAGGTCACATCCTTCTCATAATGATGCATCACCTTTTAAAGATAGAGGTCCTTCAAAAGAGGTATATTAAAGAATTTTTTCGGAAACAAATACCACACCATTTTACAAGAAAATAGGCAGGTCTGAAGCCGATCAGAAGAGGACTTCTCAGGTTACCGAACTTGAACCAAAGTCAGGAATGAATTTATAAAATTAACAAGAGGGCTCCTACCCATCGCAAAAATTTCATGAATCTTCCATTATTTATAGTTAAACTGCATTAACATTTTGAAGCCTTCTGGATGGTTCAAGTTATAAACAAAAAATTTAAAAGAAAACACTGAGCGGCTCTATAACAAAGCCATATAAAATTATTAATTATTATTTAAGGTTTGAAGCAGATCGGAAAAGGCATTCCCCAGGTATTGCTAGGCATCTGACAATTCCAAGTTTTTGAACCATGTAAGTAGGTAAATTCTCATGTACACAGCCTAGACTTACAATCAGTCATTAAAGATTAAGCCGTTTAGACAAGTCCGACTTGAAATGAGTTTTTCTGCAAATTAAGAATGAAAATGACAAACTGGCCCCAACACACACTAATAACAATCCCAGTTTTCTGTTAAGCAAGATACATCAATCTTTAGTTTGAAAACCGTCAGAAGAGGGTTTCAAGCTATAAACGAAATCCCTAGAGGATAAAGAAAAATTCTGTAGGCAATTTAAAGGTATCCGTTTATAGACATTCAATATCACCAATAATATTGTAGTGAAAATATGCAATGTACAAAAAATAGTTAGAAAATGATAAAATATTAATAACATGCGTGGACATCATGTGTGGATTACCATCGCAGAGAATGAGATGCTGAAGTGGCAGAAACAGAAGCACATTACAATACAGACTACAGGTTTTGGAGACATATGACAGATAATTGCAAGCAAAATTAAGAATTTAGAGCACGGGTTCAATGAGTGTAGATAAATGGTTCAGAGAACCGACAAGTTGATAAATTAGACACTTGAGTAAGTGTTGCATACGTATAATTTATAGAGTCCAATCAATAGTGCATTGCAATAAAGTTGGTGCAAGCGAACAGAATTACAATAAAGTTAGTGTACCTGTACAGAATTACAACAATTGACTAAATGACCTCAAGAGAGGAAAGACGTAGTGAGAATAAGATCAACACCCCGGAACTGTCAAGAACTTAATCTATTACAAAAGTAGAGAAACACTAGACAAAAACGAAAATCTATTGAAATGGCGCGCTCGCCAAGAGCAGTCGACCTCCCGACTCTTCCCCCCCCTGCCAAGAGCAGTCGACCTCCCGACTCTCCCCCCCCCTGCCAAGAGCAGTCGACCTCCCGACTCTCCCCCCCCTGCCAAGAGCAGTCGACCTCCCGACTCTCCCCCCCCTGCCAAGAGCAGTCGACCTCCCGACTCTCCCCCCCCTGCCAAGAGCAGTCGACCTCCCGACTCTCCCCCCCCCCCTGCCAAGAGCAGTCGACCTCCCGACTCTCCCCCCCCTTGCCAAGAGCAGTCGACCTCCCGACTCTCCCCCCCCCCCCTGCCAAGAGCAGTCGACCTCCCGACTCTCCCCCCCTGCCAAGAGCAGTCGACCTCCCGACTCCCCCCCCTGCCAAGAGCAGTCGACCTCCCGACTCCCCCCCCTGCCAAGAGCAGTCGACCTCCCGACTCTCCCCCCCCTGCCAAGAGCAGTCGACCTCCCGACTCTCCCCCCCCTGCCAAGAGCAGTCGACCTCCCGACTCTCCCCCCCCTGCCCAGAGCAGTCGACCTCCCGACTCTCCCCCCCCTGCCAAGAGCAGTCGACCTCCCGACTCTCCCCCCCCTGCCAAGAGCAGTCGACCTCCCGACTCTCCCCCCCTGCCAAGAGCAGTCGACTTCCCGACTCTCCCCCCCCTGCCAAGAGCAGTCGACTTCCCGACTCTCCCCCCCCTGCCAAGAGCAGTCAACCTCCCGACTCTCCCCCCCCTGCCAAGAGCAGTCGACTTCCCGACCTCCCCCCCTGCCAAGAGCAGTCGACCTCCCGACCTCCCCCCCTGCCAAGAGCAGTCGACTTCCCGACTCTCCCCCCCTGCCAAGAGCAGTCGACTTCCCGACTCTCCCCACCAAGAGCAGTCGACCTCCCGACTCTCCCCCCTGCCAAGAGCAGTCTACCTCCCGACTCTTCCCCCCTGCCAAGAGCAACCTCTCGACTCTCCCCCCCTGCCAAGAGCAGTCGACCTCACGATTTCCCCCCTGCCAAGAGCAGTCGACCTCACGACTTCCCCCCACCCCCGCCAAGAACAGTCGACTCGACTCCCCCCAGCCAACGGGAATAGACCTTGTCCAACCCCCTTCCCCATTCCTTTTCACAAAAGCAGTCTACCTTCATAATGTCAACCTTTTTAACCTCTCCTTCAGCGGCAGTCTAAAGTATTAACAGCCATCCCCCCCGTCCCTACTCGCCAATAGTAGTATACCTTGAGGTAATTCCTTCTCGATCCCATCAACGGCAAACGAACTTGGCGGTTGCCCCCTCCCCACGTCAAACGTGGTGAACCATGAGACAGATCATCCCGAGATAATTCCCAAGCAACCCCACATGTCCTGGAACGAAACCTTAAGCAGGCACCTGTAGCTGCTGAACCTTGAATAGAATATATTCGCATTGTATTAATAAGTCTCCCAGCTCAGGTGAGAGATCAACATGTATGAAATATCCCCCTGTGCGAGGAAACATGATGGGGGAGGAAGGGGGGGGGGTCCTTTGTTACCACGTGAAGATAACGCCACACTGCTGATGTATCATATTTTACTAAATAAAAGTACCTGTTTGTTACCCCTTTCACCCCCCAACAACGGTAGATGACCTTGCAGCACCATCCTACCCCGCCCCCGTCACTCGCTGTCAACAGTATTGTACCTGTATGTACCACCCTCCCTCCCCCCACAAATCCATAAACGACAGACGACCTTGTGGCAGCCCCTCCTCCCCACTCATCAATATTTACTTGTGATAAATACCTGGGAAATGTATCGGGGTATTTTTTTTTTTTAATTTTCGTAGCCTTGACCCAGGCTTTTCTGATGACTGCCTGTTCAACAAGGCACAGCCTGGTTCATCTGGCATTCCGCAAAGGTAGTGGTCCAGTTTCTTCCTGAAAACTTCTACATTTGTTCCGGCAATATTTCTAATATCTTATGGTACCAGGTTCGATACTTTTGGACCAAAGATGTTTATAGAGGTGTTTTCTTATTGTACCCAAGGCACCCCTTTTCACTCCAGTATGTTATGATAGTGTGCAGATTTACGACTAAGTCCTCAAGTATCTTTCATGCATATATTATACATGGGAAGATGCATGCATATATTATACATGGGAAGATGCATGCATATATTATACATGGGAAGATGCATGCATATATTATACATGGGAAGATGCATGCATATATTATACATGGGAAGATGCATGCATATATTATACATGGGAAGATGCATGCATATATTATACATGGGAAGATGCATGCATATATTATACATGGGAAGATGCATGCATATATTATACATGGGAAGATGCATGCATATATTATACATGGAAGATGCATGTATATATTATACATGGAAGATGCATGTATATATTATACATGGAAGATGCATGTATATATTATACATGGAAGATGCATGTATATATTATACATGGAAGATGCATGTATATATTATACATGTCGCCTTCGCTCCAGTGTGTATATAAATCCCAAATACTTTGAAGTGTTCCCAGTAGTTTGAACAATATTGGCCATGTAGGCACTAAACTATCCCTTTACTTTTCCTAACTGATATCTTTCCTGCCTTGAGTGCCATCAATATCGAGAAACAATATAAATGAAAGAGCACAGCTGAAATGAACCGACATTTACCTTGTTTTGAAAGTTCTCATTACTTATCTTGTCACTGTTGCTGATCTTTGCAGCATTTGCGTTACTGGGTTCTTTACATTTGCCATTACAGTACAGTACCCAAGTCTAAGATATGGTCATCCCGTGTTATATTTTCAAGGCTTCTGAGCTCTTCATTCTAATATATCTGAGCAGATGGTATTTGTTACTATCGAACATACTGTTATTTTCCATTGTCAACAGGAAGACTGATGATTTCTGACTGGAATTTTTCTACGTCTTCTAGAGAGGCGTCTTTATGCTCATTTTGATATCTTTCGGAAAGGTTGATCTGAATGACTAGTGTTATGTCTGCTATAAGGTGAAACGTTAAGGCACCAGAACAGTGTCTTGTGGTATGGAACTTGCCCTTTGCTAAGGCTAGATTTTTCTGTTTACTGCACACGAATTTGCGGCAACCTCATCACTGTCAGGAGTGCTAACTATGTATTCCTACAACCCCCATCAACAGCAGACAACCTTGACGAGAGGAAGGCGGGGCTATCGCAAAAGGCGAGTACCTCTTTTTGCACATCTGTGGTGCCAACAGAGCTACAGGTTCCACAGAGCCAACCAGCTGTATTTTACTGGTGACCTTGTACTCCTCCCTCACCACCCTAACACGCTCCCGTAACCCCCATCTTTCCCACCATCTATGTACTCGAGAACACCTCCCCACAGCCTCTAATTATCTACACCCCCCCCCCCTTAGGACTACCTGGCCTTTCCACACTCCCAGATAACACTACAACCCTTCTTCCCAACAATTACAGATTATAGGACCCCCGCCGCTTAAAACGCTACCACCCTCTTTCCCCACAGCTTAATGATTATACAACTCCTTCCCACCACTTCTGACCTATACACCAGTCCCTACCACCTAAGATCTATATAATCCCCTCCTTCCCCACTCACTGATATTTAACTAATTTTTTCAATGGCTTCAAAAAAAATGTTTTAGGACAAATATGAGGTGACGAAAATTTGAAAACCTCCACCTAAATTAACGATAATTTTCTGAAAAAAAAAAATCAATCAATCGACTGCCAGTGGGAATTTTATGCAGATTTTTTTTATATTGGTATTTAACAAAATTCTTATGGAGAAAGAATAAAATACCTTAGAGCACTCTAGAAGTCTGCTTAGGCAACCAGTAACATTTAACTCTGGAATTTAGGAATAACATGTTTTAAGTAATAATTTAGAAGAGAAGAACGCTAATGAATCAGTGACAGTAATAAACCTTCAAGTTCAAAAAAAAAAAAAGTCTAGTTGTTTAGGTGTATTCATTGTTTTACTATTTCACTCTAAAATAATGAAATAAATGAGAGCATTTTAGAAAGTCTGATCAAAAAATTATTAATGTCGTTTCTAAAAAGACAATTAAGATCTTGGAGGCAGCAGCATATGCCGCCTGCCAAGAAAATTTTTTTTCGCGCGTCACCTTGAGCAAGAGTGCCATAGGTTCCCCACCCATGTCTAAGTTAATTAGTCTTTTGTTTATTTACCAGTTTGTAGTTAGAGGAAGAGATCTTGCACTCGTAGTGCCCAGTCTTCCAGAAAATAAGGTATATGGCAAATATATAAAGACTTGGCATAGCATCTGTCAACCAATATTTGTAAATATTAATTTAAATATCTCTTCTGCACTCTATTGTCACTGATGTAGCTACTTAATTCAACCTGTGTTGGTAACATGAAGACTTCCTGAAAAATTTGTTCATGATGTCCTTGGATAAAACCCGATTACCTCTCATTTCCAGAGTATTTGTGGTGTCTTGTCATTTTAATGAGGATTCACTTTAAAGTCATGTTTCTGACTGAACCGGAAATGTATCATCGTCCGCCACCTACCTCCCGCTACAATGTAAACAATAAGATAAATTCTTAGGTCATATAAATTAAGGTTTATTTTATATATATTTTACGTAAATTTGACTGATGTTAGGTTAGTATAAAAAAATTTTGTTCCAAAAAGCATAACCTGTATATATAACTATCACTGTTTTGTGTTAGACAACTAATGAATGTATGTAACTGTGTGAAACAACCTTAATATTTGTGAAGCCGATGGACCAAGTAACACAGTAACATTTCATATATATAAATGTTTTAGGAGGCAATGATCTGGGCGATGTTACTGGCGACTCAAAAACACTTTACACTTAGTACTGCTCAACTGTTTATATGAATAAATCTCTCGAGCTTTCATATTCTTCCTCGCCAAACCTAGCTATGATAAACCTACTTCTTAGTCACCTCTTTGATCACTAAAAGCTGCTGACGTCATTATCAAATTGCTGCCACCTTCAATTTTCTGCTCTCGTTACCATCTGTTGCCATCGTTACAAGCTTGCTGCTGTCTTCATCAATTTGCTGCCAAATTACAGAAATTGTTAGAATGAAGTCAAAATAACTGAAAGCCCATAAACCGTATGACAAAAACCCGTATTGATAATTCATTTCGTATTTATAATTTGCGTGCACCCCACAAAGTTTAGTTTGGAGGCGTCTTGTCTCAACTTCAGCTGGCAGGAATTACAAACTCTGTTTCTTGATAGTTTCGGAAATCGCCGTACCCGATGCTCGGTCCCAGACCGTTCGCAGCCCGATCAGTAAGGCTGTTGGTGTTAGCTGCACGCAGTTTCATTTAAACAGGATGGATGAAGATGAACAGGCCTCACAAACTTACCAAGTTTCCTCTTGAAGACAGTCGAGTTGTTGGTAGTTACCGCTATGCTCGAGTGATACTAGACCCCCTCTCCTTATCAAGCTATGATAAATACATTGCATCCATAAAAGTGACGTTCTGAAAGCGTTTCTAGTGACACTAAGCTTAGCCTCTTCAAGCAATGGTTTATATACATGGTATTCTCGTTATCTTTCCAGTCAAATTAATTTAGTATGTTTATTGTTGAGACAGTGTTGAAAACTCCCTCATGACAGTATGGTTGGCAGGTCAAGCCTGGCGTCTATGCAGGTTTGAACATAAATTAGTTTGTGGTCAAAACTTGACGTTTCCGACACTATTATTTTCAGTGCCAGATCATCTTTATTTGTGAGTATAAAAAAGAATATTTTCCAATTACGTAGGTTGCACTACTTTCTGGTTTAAGGCAAACGAGTCAAGTTTTGATAGTTTATGTGTTGTTTATGTACCTCTTGGAATTTTTCCTACTATCACAGTATTTCCTACTATTTTATACCGTTGAATTTCCATGGTCAGTGCTGTTATCTTAATTAGCTCAATTCAAAGCCCAGCCCTGTCTCGGCTAACACACACCCTCAGGATGCATCCATAACAGTTGGTTAACACTTATGTTTATTTACTGCTACGAGGACCGAGGCAACGGGTGCAAGGAAGAATTCCCAATGTTTACCCACATCTCCATCACGACTGAATCCGAGTCCTTCTGTTACAATCCGAAGGCATTACTAATTCTTCTGTTTCGCGTGTCTTCAATTTAAATCGCCAATCATTATTCATTAGGCCGGTTAGTCCGGTTTTTGAGTCTTCTATTTTCATCGCCTAATTTTTAAGCTGTTGCGAATTTTCAACCGTTTTGTATACAATAAAAATTACTAAATTTAGGTTTTCAATTGTCACTGCCAGTACTTCTGCTACAGCGTTTGCAGTAGTGCACAAGACTGTCCATACAGTATAGATATACTCCACTTAGAGGCTTGTTCATTTAGTCACATCTGATATTTTTGTTCCGAAATCCGCCCTTTGCCGTCATAGCAGAAAAAAACCTATTTTTGCAATTATTGCTCGATTTTAAAAAAATGTTCTTTCATGGGTGAAAGCAGTTATAACATTTGTGTGCGCGCTGGGAATATTATGACAGGAGATATCTACTTGCACTAGAATCATTACTTGCGTTGTGCTCGGGTAACAAGACTAGTTCTGTCAATTTTCCTCCCATTCTTCTCTTCTCCCTAACAAAAAATACCGTGGGTCTTTCTGACTGTAATTGCCATGGTCATTTGGGTATTCATGTTGATCCAGTCTCTTGTTTCCTTTCATATGGAAAACAGCGAAGTCTAATATTTCTTTCAATGATTCACGCCACATTTGAGGTTGTTAAAGAATTTAAGTTTCGGTAATATACATCTGCCTTTAGTTTGGAGTTTGCGGTATTTATTTGTAGGATCATATTTGCACGCTCCATTTATTATAAACTGTGCAGACCTGTACACACCCCAGAGTAGTGCACGCACAGCTAACCTGAACATTACTCACAGGGTGTGTGAAACAAAAAAATAGTGTACGGATGGCTGCAGGGGAGAAAAAAAAGCGAAGTAGAGAACAAGAGTGAAAGCAGACGAGAGTAAAAGGAGTGAAAAGTGTAAACAAATGAAAGTAAAATTAAACAAGTGAAAGTTCAAGAGTATCAAAACGGATTAAATAAGAATGAATAAAGTTAAGAGCGAATAAAAGAGGAGTAAATACGTGGCAGTGAGAACTATACTATTGGCGTCAGTGTTTTATTATTAGTTAATCATTATTCAGGATGTCAGTGGTTGAGTAACATACCACCTCTTTCATCCCATCACATCTACACCCTAAAACACTTGTTCACATTAAGAGCGCCTGTAGTACAGGTGTGTGTACACAACATTGCACACGCTGCAATGTGTATCACTGCACAGTCAACTTCGGCTTTAACCAGCTTCATGTTGAACACAAACATTTCTCCAAGAGTTTTTACTTAAACAGACTGAGTTAACAGACCGTCATCAAAGGAGGTACTACACCACCTATCACGTGTGTGAAACTTTAGTCTTAAATATTTTGCACTCCGGCAGGACTGCTGCTGAGTTCTCTATAACTTGAACACCTAAGACGACAGGTGGACTTGACAAACTTCATGAATTAAGTATACGTCTTACTAGTTTGTATTCCTTTAATATTTCTTCTTCACTTTAGGCGACCTGGTACAAGATCCAGTCCCAGGGGCGTTTATTGCCTTAGCCATTAAATAATACAACTAATTTTCAACACTTGTAAATCAGTGACCCACAACACTTTACTTAAAAAAAAATTATTACTTTAAATGTCAGCGTCGGAGAATGGCTGGTGAGCAAGAAAAGATTTCTGTAAAGCCGAGAAATACACCTGCTTCTGCTATACTTGCAACACTAAGTTTCCTTACACGAGTCACAGTTGTCAGGTTAATAGCCACGGCAATGTCCAAAGTTTATCTGATGGTACAAACACTTAGTGACTTATGTAAACTTGGGAAAAGTGTTGGGAGGAGGGAGATTATCGGGCACCATATCTGGGATCACGAATTAAGTGTTCCGCGTAAAACAGAAGAGAAAAGTTGTTTCGAGTGTGCATATTTTCCTACGAATGTTGCCACGAGTATCTGCCTTACCTACACCTGTGTCCGGGGAGACAACCTAACGTCTCCCCCCCCCTTCATTACTTTCCAAACGCACACAACAAACTACCTGCCATAGCGGTTTTACACAACTATTTAAAAAATATCATTTAACATGTGGTATTCAGTATATAGGTTACAGACAGATGCTGACGAAAGTGATCAGAGCAGCATCACGTCCAGCAACTGCCGCTGCTGCCTTGGTACGATGCTTCCCACGCTGACTAATGCAAACAAAAATTACTCTAATGGAACTTTAGCCAGTTTAACGAGACGCTAAGTCCAGGAGAGGGGGAAGGTGGAGGTGGTTCCCAGAAGATGTATGTGAGTAAGCGGAGTGTGAGGGAGAAAATGAGGAAGGCAGGCAGGGAGGGAGGGAGCCAGGCCAGCGCGTCTAGCCGGCCCAACAGACACCAGACGGGGCGCTACCTACCATGCTAAAAAAGCCGACGTCGCACCGAAAATAACTTTGCCCGAGAAACACCCACTGCCGCAGACACTACCACCTTACCTCCCTCCCTCCAGCACTACTTCCTCCACCAACCCACCCACTGTCCCTCCTAGTTCTCCATCCACTTCCCCCATCTACAGAACCCTCCACCGCTTCCCTACTGCTCCACATCCCCCCCCTATTATTCCTTAACCCACTCACACCTGTCCCTCCACCAACCCACCCTCCCACCTACTGTCCCTCCAACCCACCCTCCCACCTACTGTCCCTCCACCAACCCTCCCTCCCACCTACTGACCCTCCACCAACCCTCCCACCTACCTATTGTTCCTCAACCCACCCACATTGTTCCTCCTCCCGCCTACTGTTCCTCCACTCAGCCTCCCACCTGTTCCCTTCATCTATTGTTCATCCATCCATCCACCCGCCTGTCTCTCCACCCATCTACTGCAGTCCCTCCACACACCAACCCATCTACAGTCCATTCACCAATCTAGTGTCCTTCCATCCGTCCACCTACCTAAAGTCCCTCCACCCATTCATCTACTATCCGTTCACCCCCCCCCCCCCACAGTCCCACCATTCATCCACTGTCCTTTCATCCACCGCGGGCCTATCCCCCCACACACTCCACCCACCCACTACCATCACTGTTTAATCCTTCCCAGACAGACTGACACTCCCATACTGTCATTCGCCTCTGAACACCCAAGTCAACAAATTTAAATACTATAAATGTAATAACTTCGTATACTGCAGGAAAATAAGAAAATTGTGCCCAAATTGTAGACGTAGGAGAAAACCCGTTTGAGAAAAGGGAAGGAGTAAAAAAAAAAAAAAGTGGTTCTCATCAGCGCAAGTTCTAGATTAAAAAAAAAAAAAAAAACTAAATCGGCATCTAATGGTAAGCTAAAAATAGCGTCCAGTAATGGTGTAGGTGCCTGAGGCGAGCGTTAAGACAGTCTCATGCACAAACTCAATACCACCAGTATTTCCTCACCTACTGCCAGGAAATGCCTAATGACGCGCCGATAAAAACCTGCCCCCCCCCCCCACTTGCTATTCCGCGGGCTGACACTGTCTCCAGGACAATCTGAACAAAACAAGATAAAAAGGTCTCGCTCTAAGTAGGAAAGTGCCATGAAGATAAAAGTAATTATCAGTAAAGAGGGAGGGCCAGGGATACATGATTACTGTGTAGGCATTTATAGGACAGATAAGAGTGAAATAAGACTGAAGGGAAATAAACTTAGACATGCACAATAAACTGGATATAAAAGACAACCCTCATAACTGGACCCAAGAACCTGGAATTAGTGATACTGGTAAACGCAGCTTTGAGGGGGAAGTGGGGTCACAAGCTGTAACTCCAAGTTCGGCGTAAAGGCACATTAATTTACTGCTGTGGCCACCGCTGCGCCTACTTCCTGTGCGTCAGCAGTCTGCAACAAAGCATCATTTGACCCATTCCCAAGCCTCACCTACTCTAGCAGACGTCCTTCGCCCACTCAGGTAGGCGAGACCTGGGAGAGTGAGGGAGAGGGCGGAGCAGACGTCTGGCTGTTCCACTAGTGCTAGAGGTGGGGTAGGCTTGCACATGAAGGGGTCTTATGTTGCTCAAATATGACAGATGCGTCCGCCCCAAATTTGAGTTTCTTGGCAAGTACTATACAACATGCCATTTTTTCATGGTTTTACCTTCATGGTTTTAGTATGGGCGTGTGGTAGGGCTTATGCATTCGACGACTTTGACCCTTAAATGAGTGCCTGGTTTTTTCTCATTTCACTAATAATAAAAAAAAAAAAAAAAAAAAAAAAAAAAAAAAAAAAAGCCTCATCCAATCACCTAAAATATTTCAAAGGTGATAACTTGAAAGCGCCTTCAAACTTAATGTGCTGGTGTATTTTAGGATATTGATCTCTCCGAGATAACAAGAGAACGCTTCTTCGGATTACCTTCAAAAGAGGAGTTCCTTAGTGGAAAGACTAAATTAGCTTCGGGTTGTGTATAGCCTAATGTGACAATTTTATTGAGGAAATTGGGATATTAGGGTCTTGTGCGAGGACTTACTGAATACCCCTTCTGATTACCTTCAAATCTACAACGCTAATGTCTAACTGCATTACAAAGTTATGCCGCGCACTCTACAATTCCTATGGCGAGTATTGCAGCATGGGAGGGGAGGGTTGGGCTTATGTAATACGGGATGCCTTTCTTGATCAGCGCAGCAATCAAAGAATTTACAGGCTAAGAGATGTTATCCTACCTCAGCTAATTTACCCAGCATTGTCTAAGGTATATAAACATTCCCTGGAACGCGACCCATAACAGTGCTAGTATCCAGGTACCTACTGACTGCTAGGTGAAGAGGGACAACAGATGTAAGAAAACATGCCTAATGTTACAACACCAAATGGCTCGCATACCACTTAAAAGGGACCAGAAGGTACACACCCCGTAACACAAATCATAGTAGTTACAGTAATTACGACAACTCCACTCCAAGTGATTTTTAGTGGTAGGAAACTTAGAAAGAAAATGGAAAGAAATACATAACCAAAGTAGGTCACCACCTGGAGCCTTGATAAATTAGACATGTGCAACACTTGGGTATCTACTATGAGGAAACGTTTCGCCACACAGTGGCTTCATCAGTCCATACCAAGGAAAATGCTGAAGGACAGTAGTAGTATTGGGGTAATCAGTCCCTCAGCCTTGAGTCGATGTAATCAGTCCATCAATCTTGAAAAGAAATACAGCATATGTAGGCAAGAAATACAGCATATGTAGGCAAGAGAGGTGCAGCAATCGTAGGTGGTGTCACATTTGACCAGTGTGGAAGTAGGTCATGCCTAAAAGTTTAGGCAAGTGAAGAATCCCCTGTATTAAGATCCCAAGATGTTGCCGTGTTTGACAGGAATGTAGGTGAATGGTTCAGAGAACCGACAAGTTGATAAATTAGTGTTGCACACGAGTAATTTATCAACTTGTCGGTTCTCTGAACCATTCATCTACATACCTTGGAGCCTTGTTGGACTGGAGGCACAGCCAGTGGCCCCTCCAGACTCTACTGATGCCAACAAAATCCCACCAACAAACATTTATATTTGCTAATATACGGATGCGACAGAAAGAAGAGGCAACAAGGGGGATGGGTTGGCCTGTATGTCAGTCACTCCTATGCACGGAGACAATGAACACTAATGATGTAACTGAAGTTCTAGCAATAAAATTAGAGAACCAAAACTTAGTCATTGTGCTTGTATATAAGCCACCAGATGCAACTTCCCAACAGTTCAAGGAACAGCTATCTGGAACAGCTATCTGGAACAGCTGTCTGGAAAACCTTCCAGCCCCCTTGCTGCTTGGCGACTTCAATTTAAGACATTCAAAATGGAAGAATGTGGCAAATAATGTAGCAGAATCCCTGGAGGCAGCTCAGATGAAAAGTCACACACACAGGAGCTGCTGCATTTCTGCAATAAACACACCCTTAGTCAGCAAATAGTGGACCCAACAAGACTGGAGAACACTACCTAATTTTCACAAATAATGAGGACCTGGTAAGAAACATAATATAAAAACAACTAATTCTGATCACAATCTAATCGAAGTCCAGACTTACATGCACAAGGGTCCTGATCAGCAAAATGCATAGAGCTATGAGGGTACCTTTACCAAATTCAACTTCAACAACAAGATCAACAACTGGGACCAGGTAAACTATGTCCTAAATGGAACATGTTGGGCAGATATCTTAAATAACATGGACCCTAATCAGTGCCTTGAAAAAATAAACTTTCTGGTAGCTGAAGTGTATTCAAGGCATATTCCCCTAAGAAAAAAGAAGTAAACTGGAGAGAGAGACTCCCTCTACAGGAGAAGGCGAAGAATCACCGAGCTTCTCAAGAATGCCAAATTAACTGAAACAAGGACGGAAGCGCTAACCTGGGAAGTAGAAAATCTTGATTTTAAGTCAAAGGATTCATACAGGATCCAGGAGAGACAAGAGAAGCTAAAAGCGATTAGTGAAATTGAAAGAAATTCGAAGTATTTCTTTTCATATGCCAAAAACCACATCTAGTATAGGGCCCCTGCTCAGACGTGCCAGATCCTACACAGATACTGAAATGTCAATATGACTGTGTTCAGCGAGCCAATAATCAGTCTAAAGATAGACAATCCAAATAATATTTTTTCATAAATGAGCCTCAAAACCTTGTCAATGTATGCCAAATTTCTGACATAACCCTAACTCCACTAGACTGAGAAAGCCATTGACAACATGCCCATGCAGTCAGCCCCAGGCCCAGACTCTTGGAACTCAGTGTTCATTAAAAACTGCAAGAAACCTCTCTCACGGGCCCTAAGTCTGCTATGGGGAAGGAGCATAGACACAGGTGAGATACCACAGTCACTAAAAACAACGGATATAGCCCCACTCCATAAAGGTGGCAGCAAAGCAATAGCTAAGAACTATAGACCAATAGCTTTAACGTCCCACATCATAAAAATCTTTGAAAGAGTTCAAAGAAGCAGGATTACGAACCACCTGGACTCCCCACAATTGCACAATCCAGGGCAATATGGGTTCAGAGCAGGTCGCTCCTGCCTCTCGCAACTACTGGACCACTATGATATGGTCTTGGATAAACTGGAAAACAGATTTTGCTAAAGCCTTTGACAAGTGCGATCATGGTGTAATAGCACACAAAGTGCGTGCTAAAGGGATAACTGGCAAAGTAGGCAGATGGATCTTCAACTTTCTTACCAATCAAACACAAAGTAGTGGTAAACAGAGTTAAATCGGATGCTGCCATAGTGAAGAGCTGTCCCACAAGGCACAGTACTCGCCCCTATCCTGTTCCTCATCCTCATATCAGACAGAGATGTAAACCGTATCATCCTTTGCAGACGATACTAGGATTCGCACGAGTGTCATCCACTGAGGACACGGTAAATCTCCAAGAAGATATAAACCAAGTTTTCCAATGGGCAACGGAGAACAATATGATGTTCAGTGAAGACAAATTCCAACTACTTCATTATGGAAAACTTCAGGAAATAATCGCTAGAACTGAGTGTACTACAAACTAATCACACAATAGAGCGGAAAAATAATGTGAAGGACCTGAAGTGGTAATGTCAGGATCTCACCTTCAAGGACCACAACAATGCCACTATCACATCTGCGAGGAAACTGATAGGATGGATAATGAAAACTTTCAAGACAAGAGAGGCCAGGCCAATTATGATCCTTTTTAAATCACTTTTTCTCTCTAGGCTGGAGTACTGCTGTACATTAACATCTCCATTCAAGGCAGGTGAAATTGCAGATCTAGAGAATGTACAGAGAACCTTTACTGCACGTATAAGTTCCATCAAACATCTTAACTACTGGGAACGCTTGGAAGACTTGTACTCACTGAAGCGCAAGCGAGACGTACATCATAATCTACACCTGGAAGATCCTGAAGGGACTGGTCCCTAATCAGCACACAGAAATCACTCCCTACAAAAGCAAAAGACTTTGCAGGCGATACAACATACCCCCAGTGAAAAGTAGGGGCGTCATTAGTACACTAAGAGAAAACAATGTGTGTTCGGGGCCCAAGACTGTTCAACAGCCTCCCACCAGCCATAAGGGAAATTACCAATAGACCCCTGGTTGTCTTCAAGAGGGAGCTAAACAGATACCTAAAGTCAGTGCCGGATCAGCACATTGCACTACGTGCAGCCAGCAGTAACAGCCTCATTGATCAGGCCCTGATCCACCAGGAGGCCTGGTCATGGACCGGGCCACGGGGGCGTTGATCCCCGGAATACCCTCCAGGTAGACTCCAGGCAGGTATGTTTCAGTCTGTGCCGGAGACCGAACTACAGTCCCTCAGAATGTGGGTTGAGGACGCTACCAACTGAGGTGCGGGACACCGTAGCATGTTACAGTCTTTGTGCTTAATTCATTAGTTTTAATTCATTCGAAAATCTCCAAGTAGGCTGTTTATACTTATATCAGTAATATTTAAAAGGACTGACACTTTTGAGACGACACTTACCTCAGCTTCATCGCCAGCACTGCTTATTTACAAGTCATTTATTTACTTATTAGCTCTCACTTCATCCTTATTCAAGCTCGAAATTTAGTCAGATTGCATATTCCTCTACTATCAGACTATTTAAAAGTGAGCGGTGTCAAACACTGAGCAGCACGTCACACTAAAAGCCTAGCATTTTGCCCTCTGTTGCCCAAACTTTTGAACTTAAGAGGTATATGGGATTTTTACGTTAAGCCCTTTCGACCAAGATAGACACAGTTAGGTGGTGGTTTGACTGGCCGTACATGAAGATCACGAAATTATTATTCACCAGGAAACCATTCTGTCTCCTGAATAGCCAGACAGAAAATCATGTACTTAAGAATCCCACATATTCCCATTTTCGTGCCGAAGAAGCCAATTAAAATACTCTCCCCAAACTCGCCCCTGTGAGGAGTCTGATGAATGTACTGGCGACCAATGCTGAGTTTTGCGAGGCGCGTCGCCTCTCACTGGATGCCATAAGACCCTCTTGGGCATCATACTCTGCAGCTGTGATTACCGGTTTGAGACTTTTCCTACTCGCAGCTCAGCCTTTCGCTAGGTTTCCTTGCTGATTGCCTATTCATTCTGGCTGTTGCTGCTAGTGGTCCGCTGGCCCATACAGCAATCATAGCTAGTTGATCTAATACTTGGCGGAAATGATGGTAATATTTCTGATATCTACTGGAGGGAATTAAATAGTGTAGGACCATGGATGTTGGCACAATGTTCCCTTATTTTGCCTATTGCGCCTCTACTTTTCAATGGATTTTTCTGTGATGTATATAGCTTAAGTACTAATTTTTTTTGCTAATTCAGCGCTTTCAACAAAAATGTGGAAATCATTATTGTTATATCATTACTACCCGACTCTTATTCCAATACATACCATCATTACCGACTAGTGTTGATGCCCAAGCTGCTGCCACATATTACAGCAAACACCACAATGAGACCAAAACAATTCAAAATTTCATTCGATGCATTACAAAATGCAAGAGGAAACAGCAAAATTCCGAGTAACGGGAAAATGTACCAAATATTTACAAAAGATATGCTGAATTCTTTGTTGGAAAAGCAAGCACCCGGGAAAAAACGATAGTCCCTCCATGAGACTGTCTTCGTTTTTCAGAACTCCATGGTTGTCCTAGCATTTCAGATATCCTCAAAGCGGCAGTTACCTCCCACAGTGGCACTAACAATATCACCACCATACTGTAGAGCAAATTTCACAATCTCACATCTGAAGATCTGGTCATTCAGGCGGTGAAGTTCCTCACCACACTAAGAATAGAATGCATCCATCAAGAGACGCACATTGCAAAAATACACAATCATTTTCCTTTCCCTCTTGGCCGTCAACAAGGAAAAGGAGAAAGGGGTCAGCTATAAAAAAGAACAAAATTCAGAGGGGAGGAGAATTCTCGCTTGAACCTTACTCCTGTCTAGACCTGTTAAGAGTCGTTTCACAGAAATCAGGAGGAACTTCCAACCTTAAATAATATACTAGGAGGAACAAGCAGACAGTAGGGTATCAGAATCACGGACGAAATATCATCAGACCTGTGATCAGTTTCGAGGACTTTCCTACAATCGCAGCCCGGCATTTGGATAAGTTTACTTGCTGGACAAAGAAAAAGGGAGCAGCGGTAAATCAATATATCCCCTACCAACACCAGCACACTAACTTTCCCAGAAACGAACACGTTATAAAAGATATTTTCTGCTCGGTACCTTTTTATGGGGTGAGCTGGAAAGCCAGCACGAGCCTGGTCCGGTAGCAGAAAAACTCTCGAAACTCAAAAATATCAAAGGTAGCACAAGGCCTTTGTCCACTCACCTGCAGAATAACTTTAGTAGACAATACGACTAAGAACTACACGAACAAATTCTTTGACAAAAAATCCCCATTTCATCCACCCCAGCAGTGCCACGCCAAGACGGTTCTCATCCACCCCAGCTGTGCCACGCCAAGACGGTTCTCATCCACCCCAGCTGTGCCACGCCAAGACGGTTCTCATCCACCCCAGCTGTGCCACGCCAAGACGGTTCTCATCCACCTCAGCCGTGCCAAGACGGTTCTCATCCATCCCAGCGGTACCACATCAAGATGGGTCTCATCCATCTCAATTGTACCACATCAAGATGGGTCTCATCCATCTCAATTGTACCACATCAAGATGGTTTTCCAGAATTAACGAAGCAAGACTCAGAAAAACTTATTTCAACGGAGAACATCAAGGGCGCCAATATAGTTTTCAAAATATTATTCAACCAAACTCTCCACTCTTGGATCCGCAGGCAACCATCAGTAATACTTCTGTCGTAAAACGAAATCCCTTCCGGTGCTCAAAACTAAATATTTGCAATTTTTTCATCTAATGCATTAATAAGATACAGGGTACCCACAAAGTCCTTTCCCCGTCTCAAAAATTTATTTCAATAAAATAGTCATATATGAAAGTGCAACGTCCTGCATATGATAGCTGAAATAACAGGTTTTGCATTTAGCTTCACGGCTGTAATTTATTCAACCTCAACATATAGCGCGATTACAATGTCAGCAACTCCTCTCTGGAAAACTATCTAACAAATCTCCACAAGAATACAAAATTATGCACAATCACACTCCGGAGTGGACGTGCACCGTCTGGTTGGAAAATGTCTGGTGCAGCTCTTAATGGGGAAATTGCAAAATTCTGAACCATATCAAGGTAAACATTTCCGGTAACAGTTCTTTCATGAAAGAAAAAATGGGTCCATTACCCTATCACGCACAAGTCCCCACCTGATACTGAGCCTTGAACTATCATGCACTTGTTTACGTACTTCATGTGAGTTTTCAGACCCCCATATTTGTACAATGTACTATTTAATTCGTCCAAACACGTGAAAGGATGGCTTCAACAGAAAATATGAACATGTACTCTTTAGTGCGCAAGTTTGTTAGAGGGTTGAAAGACCTGGAACAAATGCACTTAATATGAACGAGGTAATCTCTTCTGTAGGACTCTGTGCACTGTTAGTCTCGGTAAATGAAAGGATTACGTTGGACAGCCTCCTGGATGCTAACAACAGTGTCTCCGGAAACACCTGACAGTTCACTACAAGGCCTGTCTGACACACTTCCTGTGTCTAAGAACTAGTGGAACCACTACACAATGCTTACTCCGAATAAAGGATCCCTTCCATACTGGCGCCGGTATGTCACAGATTTCCGTGTCTGCAAACCAAATGACACGTTGGGCTTTCCCCTCAGACTATTATCTGGACACTTCAATTACGACATGCAAGCGGCAACAATTTTTTTTTCTTGGCTATCATATGCAGGAAAGTTTTTTTTTTATACACTACCATTTTCCCGTTAAAAATTGTGAAACCAGAAAAAAAAAAAAGATTGGACACCTTGTATTTTTAAATAAACATGGTATACTGTACAATTTTTATTATTTTTTGCACGAAGAGCTACTTGGCAATAACGATGGAAGTAACAGCCACCGGAAACTACAATCGACTGCAAGAACCGGGAGAGATCTGAACAATTATTCCTCTCCTCAAGAATCTAGCGTCGCAAAACAGCACAAATATCCCAGCCATTAAACGCAAAAGCTCTAAATCCGTGGGTGGAGTGGGGGCCATTGAGCTCAATGAGTATAGGAGGCTCTACCACCGTCTGGTAATCGCGGCCTGGTCACCGACCAGTCAGATTGTTAATGATCAGACTAGCATCCAGGAGAGGCGTGAGCCTCTCTCAGACCACCCTCTCCACTCCGAGCTAAACTGCAAAAACGTCACCACCGGGCGAAGGTGACCCAATGACAGGGGAGGTTAGAAGGGCCCCTCAACCCTTAGGCTTTAATGCCCTGGAGGTTACGAGGTTTAAAGGACTGGAGGTTATAGGGTGTTGTGACGATGCAGTGTAAAGAACACTGAAGGGTGATGAGTTGAATGCAGTTAGAAATAGAGAGAGACAGAGAGAAGCTCCAGCAGCAGCAGCAGCCGCCACAGCCGCAGCTTTGGTGTTGCACAGGTGACTGAGGACGGAAGCCGTACAGACAGCGACGGATGCCCGACGGACACCCCGCGGGGGGTGCGCTGACGACAATAACAGTGTAACACGAGGAAATGAGAGGAGGAGGGGGGGAGGTCAGGATGAAGGGAGGAACCTAGTTTTGTAACAGTCAGAGGTAGGGGGAGAGAGGGAGGCGGAAGAGGGGGGGAAAGCAAAGGAGGAAGGAGAGCAGACAGGGAGACATACACAGAAGAACAGATGAAAGGAAAGGAATTGATGGGGGAGCAAGAAACTGGCACATAGGAAAAGTAGTGAGGAACTATGTAGAAACCCACGGAAACACTGGAAAGACCATGATATACCAGATTTGGAAATGAAAGCAAAAATCAACAGCAAAGGAAAATTAATAAGGCAAAAGGATAGAGAAAGATGGGAGAAGAAAACAAGACATGAAGGGAGGAGAGGAAGGGCACGAATAGTACCGGGGTCTAAGGGAACACCTGAAGCCCTTCACACTATTTACGGTTATTGAATGCCTGGGCAAAATGAACCTTGGCCATAAACCGGCCGATAACGAGGCAACCAGAGGTGCAGGCCAGAAGACCCCATCCCCCACCCCATCACACTTCAGTAAAACATACCCATAAAGCGCAGTTTCACCCCATCCACCCACAGCGCAGGAAAGGCATTAGAAAATATGGTCTTCACTAGTAATGCAGTGCCTCTAGGCAGCAAGTGTATCACTGGAGACTGTATCGTATAGAATTAAACGCTGATGACTGGACACTAGCACAGGTCTGCTTCTGTAACTACAAACAGGTTATTACATGCGGGTAATTTCACACGCACCACGTGAAATCTTAAATTACTGGAGGCCTTTCAGCATTTTTTTCCCCGCTAGCCTTCATTACCAGCCTCCCACTTAAGAAGACACATTAAGGTAGCGATAAAAATCAACCTCTCACAGGAAAGGCCGACCATCTGTCAAACTTATCATAATGCGTCCAGGTTTATTTTTTCCTCGTTTAATATTCCTAGCCAGTGATATTTTATGTAACTTTACGGCTTACACCATTAGTGCCGCGTAGTGTGGTGAAGTGGTGGTCGTGGTCGTCGTGCTATGATGGTGGTGTGATGGTGGACAGAGGTGGTGGTAGTGTGATGGTGAAGGTGGGGGGGGGAAGGGGATGAGTGTCTTCGGAGAGGTGTACGAGTGTGGAGGAGATTATGGAAGGGGAGAAGCGGGGAAAAAAATTATGTGGAACGAGAGAAAGCATGTGGAAGGGGGTAAAGTTTGGACAGGATCATTGTGGAATCGTGTGTGTAGCAGTAGGTAAGTGTATGAAAGGGGTGTAGCCCTTTCTAGAAGAGGTGTTTAAAGGGTTAGATATTAACATCAGTGGAACCCATCAGCTTTACAGATCTCCTTGCTTAAATGTATTAACACGCTGTCGGTCACCATTTAAAAAAAAGAACCCAATACTTAAATCCTTACACTTTACCACACGAAGTAAGCAACCATTCGTGTCAAATTAAAAAATTTCAAGTCTTTTAAAAAAAATTATCACACTAAAATGCTTACCCCAGAAGTTCAACGAGGTGCTGGCAGACACCCGATAACAAAGAATCATATCTAAACTTTAAAATACATAGTTGTGGGGCCCATGAAAGGGAGGCGAGGTAGAAGGAAAATGTGGGTAGAAAGAAGGATGTGCTGAAAGGGAGGGGGGATAAAGTGGATAGCAAAAGATTGTACAAGTCATAGCGATGGGCCACAGTAAAATTTACTTCCTTTCACAGGACAGAGTAGCCGAGCAAAAGACATGTCAACACGTCCAGCAAGGTATTATTTTCCTTTCCCTTCCAAGCACAGTCTTGCAGGATCCAGCTTCCCTTCTTCCCTTTTCCCTCCAAGCACACACATTGAAGATCGCCTTCACTTCCTACTTAGCTATGCCGTCTGGCACTACCTCTGAATATTCTATAATTCATGAGTCATCTCTGCTTGTGTTCATCCTTCAATCCTTAGCAAAGTCTTAGTTTTCCTTCCTTTCTAATGTTAATTTCTTATTTTTTTTCCACACTTTCACCGTTTCATTCTCGATTCTAAAACTTCCGACCCCCAACACTACACACATTTGCAGCATTGGAGAAGAAAGTTACGAAATTTATGATAGAGCGTTTAAGAGAAAATTAAATTTCAACATTTATATAGCGCGCAAGTTTGTAATAGATTACACACTCAAACTGGTAGAAGTGTTTACCAGAAGTAAGTAGGACATGCTATTACAACTGGAAATTAGAAAAAATATATAGAATAAATTCCGAGTACGGTTAACTCCAAGCTATGTCACTGTAGCCATAAATAGGCATAATACATTTGCTACACACTGAAGCAGAATAAAAGCTCTATAGAAAATATTTATACACAAAAAGTGAAATAGGAAAGACTTCACTAACGGATTTTTTTTGACAATAGCTGTTGGTAACCTTCACAGAATGGGAGTGATATAAAGAGGACAGCTTTCAGGAGAATAGGGCTATCATGGACCAGTGGGGCAATTGCAGTGGTCTCCCCGCCCGCCGCCCGCCCGCCCGCCCGCCCGCCGGCCGGCCGGCCCGCCCGCCCCCCCCCCCTTCCTTACGTTCCCTCTGACTCTTGCTATTACTTATGGTAAGAACCGAAATAAGGTCAAATAATAATTATTTCTACACGTACAAGGTATACGGGCCTAGCTGACATCAATGACATACTACTGTATAGAAAGCTCATTGGTATGCAAAGCATTTCCGACAAATTTGTTCAATTTTGTCCCAGGATGCGACCCACACCAGTCTACTAACATCCAGGTACCTATTTTACTGATGAGTAACCAGGGACAACAGGTGTCTTATGGAAACACGTCCTAATGTTTTCCAGCCGTACCAAGGGATCGATCCTCTGACCTCAGTGTGAGAGCTGAGTGTACTAGCGATCGAGCTACGGGACACCTATCAAAATCTTTTCACCACTGTCACTTTCCTCTATTGTTTAGCTCAGACTAAAATGGAGGGAAATCCTAATTTTATTGCTTTATATAATTTTATTCAAATAATGCAAAACATTTATTACAGATTCAGGTAAAACACAATTGTATGAAAATACATTCGCCTGTGCTGCTACATGCCATATGGTATGAATGTCGGACAATGTCAGGTCTTTAATGATTTCCTGTTTGGGTCCCTGCATTATTATTATAATCAAAAAGAAGCGCTAAGCCACAAGGGCTATACAGCTTGGATCCCTGAAAAGAATAAAATACCACAACCACCTGAAGGAAATTCTTACTCTTGCCAGTCATGCATGTATACGCTGCTGATATCCTGTTTGTTCTCGCCCTGAGGGGGCAGAAAAGGAGGGGGAAGGGGAAGAGAGAAGCTAGGGAGATCCCCTCGTGAGTTTATTTACATCGCATTGTTAGTATTAGCTCAAGCTCTTGGGCCCGTCTTTATTAACCATCTCGTTTTATTTAATACAAACAGTCTCCGACTATATTGTCCCATAATTATTCTACTTTACTACTCAGCGTTGTGAATTTATTTCCCGACATCAGTGACTCGTCCGATCAGCTTGCACATGTGACTGTTTCCACCCGGGCGACCACTTACCAACTGCTTTCCCTCCTTGTTGCCCTTCCCATGGTCAACATCCTTGTTCGTCCTCTCGAATGTCCAAATTATTTCTTGTTTTAATGACATGAGCATTTCATGCATCTCACTTTCACCGTCATCAACGTATATTATGCAGTCTTAAGTGTTCCATTCTTCATTTCCGTTAAAGTTTAATGGTATACCCTCCTTTTTTATTTCGTTTGTGCTTTTTATTAAACGTGAGCTTCATGCTACAGCTGTGTATTCGTACAATTGTCTTACGTATATGACATAACACTTATTCTTTCTCTTCAATTGAATTTCTTATATTTGCCAGAGTGGTATACGCTCTTCTGCAGACAGGATGGGAATGACTGTACAGGTGGGCATCTCTTCGCCTTTACACATGTAGGAAAAAAGGTGCTGGGGCTGCCTACTAGTTTGCCTTCGCCCACGACAATTACCAGCTTTTTTCAGTGATTAATATACAAATTTGTTAAAAGTACGTACACAGTTTTGATAACACTACAAATTAGTAACTTTAAGACACCATTTACACATTTTCATTCATACCTTCTACTTGCATATCACTTAAAAGTTGTTAAAAATACAGAAAGCGAGGATGTCAATCACTTGCCTTCTTTATCCGTCGGAGCCGGTGCCGCAGGTCACTCAAGTGACCCATCTTCACGTAGATCTTTTTCACCATCTTCCGTAAACTTAAGAAAACGTGCAAAATGTCTCTCCAGGCGCTTTTTTCCGCTCGAGTCGATTCTTGGTGTCTGGACCGCCTAGGTCTGTTAACCTGGTTTCCACCAGTAGACGGAGGCACGGCTGAGAGGAGGCAAGCACAGCAGCAACAACGGTTTACACCACTGCTGCGTACACAAGGAGAGTAAAGATTGAGGGAAAAATATTTTGTCTGGCATTTTACACTCAAAAGGTACGAGAGATCAAGGTGGTATTTTAACAGGGTTTTGTAATAGCTGGGATGTAGCACAGTGCCAAGTGGTACAATGATATTTACAAATTGACTCGTATAATTAAGTTCCTTAGGTGAGCTTGAGGAGTTTCCAAGTGAAGTGCTATTTGAGGCTTTATTACATCAGATATTTGTTGTTTATCCAGTATTTAATCCCTTAAATATCTATGCAAATAAAACCAAATTTAATTTCATGCCAAACTTCAAAGATTATGGTAATGCTAAAAAAAAAAATCCAGTTACCTCCAGCTTCCCAGACACTAGCCCCTTCCAGACACTAGCCCCTCTTTCCAGACACTAGCCCCTCTTTCCAGACACTAGCCCCTCTTTCCAAACACCACTCCTTCTCAGAACGCCGTTTCCAGACCCATCTTTTCAGACACCCACCCTCCCTCCTACACACCTCACTTCTGATCCTCTCCCTCCCAGACATTCCCCCTTCCCCAAGACACCCTTTCCCTCCCGAGCCAAAACGGAAAGCCAGAATACACTAAACGAGATTAAAACCAATCCATACATTTGTCCTGAACGAGTGTATACCCATAAAAGGTAAAAAAAAAAAAAAAAAAAAAAATGGTGAACGCTGACCAGTGGAAATAAAGACACTGGTAGAAAGGAAACCTTTTATAAAGACGTTCCACCAAGGTTGAGCTTCAAGGTTTCGTAAAGCCTAGTCTTGGATGGAACGTTATAATAAAAGGTTTCTCCGCTATAAGTAGATTTTCTATCCGTGTACCCATGGAGTCAAGCAAATACCTTCACAACTTTCCCCACAGTCCTCAATTCATCGGTGGACACTCTGCAGTGCTCTATTCTTACGAGGATGAAGTGTGGGCTCACGTCACGCTAAATTTATGGCTGGGCTGGGTCTCATCTGCACACTACATAGTGTAACGTTGAAGAATGAGACTTGTGCAACATTTGGGAATCTTTATTGAGGAAAAGTTTAGCCAGCCAGTGGCTTCTTCAGTCCAATAGAAGAACAGTGGAAAAGGGAGTAGTCTGAGGTAATCAGTATCAGCCTGGAATCTGTATTCAGTCCATCAATCTTCAAGTGTCTCATTCTTTAACTTGTCGATTTTTCTTAACCATTTATCACAAAGCTTAATGTGAGGTTGTCTACTCTGAAGTAGATTATCTTCATGTAATCGAGTTTCATAATATACGAAGAACTAGTATCGTTTGATAAATCATCACTAGAGTCGTATAACGTCACAACCGAGATTAATTACATGAAAAAGCAGTCACCGATTTAATATTGGCAGAAGGATGTTTTTATTATCCCAAAGTTTTAAGGATTTAATTAGCCAGATTTATGATTTAGAGTTTACTGATGATAGTAGTGATGAAGTTAGTGTTCGGAGTGATTCCTGATCAGACCAGCATCAGCTTATTTTTACCTGACAAATCAACATGAAACACAAGCCGTGGTGAAGGAGCTTCAGTACTGCAGTATTTGAGAAGTGATGAGAAAAAATTCACTAAGTTCAGGTGACAATTCATACTGTGATCGTAGTAAAGAATAAATTTTAAGGAGCTTCGCCTACTACCAATGACAGGAAAATTGAGACTGAAGCAACCAATTATTTTGAAAGGTAACTGATATTTATGTTTAATTTTGTGCTCGACACCAAATGGTTATAATAATTAACTTTTTAAGGGGTGGGCCGGTAAGCCAGTGCAAGATCTCTATCAGATGACCAAAAGCTCCAATGGCGGGTCATCACGGACTAAGACCCGGGTCAGGAAACACTTGTCCTATTTCCTGACAAACCTTACCTACCTACCTACCTTTTTTTTTCAAGCCACAAGTTCTCATAGTGCACAACAAGGCACTGACACTGCCTCCACCTCACCTGCCCTGACGTAATTCGCTTTACAATATGTCCTAGATTAGAATCCTAGGTACAGTGAAACGCACGGACAAATTTCATTACATTCTTGCTGTCCCAATCCCCCTAGCAGTAAACTACTTACGAATAGCATCCAGGGAACTGTTAATGTGTAAATACATTACAATCTATCATACTCGGGGAAAAAATGTCAATATTAAAGAAAAGTCAAGATCTTTGGAAGTATTCAAATGCTGGATAAAACATCAGCATAGTGCGATGTACCAAATGTTAGAAAAAATATTAAGATGATTCATGCTGATCCCTGCAAACCTAGGAGAATATACTACATGATCTCAGCAGACTGTTGTGGACCATAGTCAAGAAGAAAAAATGCTACGCAAATGCATTTGAAGCTCCAGTCGTGATTGAGGTCACAGCCTGTGTCAGGAAACTTAGTAGTGGCGGTGTTCACGGGTTGGTTGAAACCTATTCACGGTGTTTTATGATCGTATATTTAATGTTAATAAAACACACCGCCACTCTTCATCCCTCATGACCAACCACACCTCCCGCCACCCTTCACCAACCACACCTCCCGCCAGCCTTTACCACAAAAAGACCAGGGGAAATATAATTACCTGTAAAGTACTGTTTTAATAAATAATACAATGCCAGTGTTTCAGATGTGAGGCAGAGGCAAGAGATCATAGGTGGAAGCGAAGATGAGCCACTAAGATGGCGGAATATTTCCTCCAGTCTCAAGGTGAGGCGAAATAATAATATTCATTATTACATAAACTATACATAAATTATACAAGGGAGTATAGTTCAGTGGCAGAGCATTCGACTACAGATCGAGAGGTCCCTAGTTCAATCTCCAGCGCCTCTATATATTAAAATTTAAGATATTAGCTACACAAGACCACATTCATAAGCAAATTAATTCACACACCACCGGACACGGACAAGCTCACTCTTGTCCATACGCATGTATGCATACACGCACGCACGCGCACACACGCACACACACGCGCGCGCACACACACACCCACACACACACACACACACACACACACACACACACACACACACACACACACACACACACACGCGCAGTCATGTATGCACGCACACTGCACAGTGGTAGACATAAGGAGGCCTGGTCACAGACCGGGCCGCGGGGGCGTTGACCCCCGGAACTCTCTCCAGGTAAACTCCAGGTAACTACATACATTGTGCTAACAGTTACACACGAGATCAAACTAAGAACGCGAGCAAGCACCTACATTCTCCTCTTGACGTCTAGCCATCTAATGCATTGAGAACTGTATCCTCAAAAGTAAGCAGCGACCGACAGAACAAGTTATGTTTAGTCACCTATGACAGCCGCTGTTAATGGTATTCCTCAAAACTCTGGTGAGGTTTCTTCTCATAAAACAGATTGCTGTCACCTAACCTCACCTACTCTGCCAGCTACTCGCATAAAACTTGCCATACCTGCTGTTTCTGTCATGCAAGCACCTCTCCCCAATAATATATTACACACAACGCACGTTCTCTATTTGGACGAAACTTCATCAATAAAATGATACAACCCGTACATTGTGTCTTGTATACACAAAGCCAGCAAGCCACATCAAACCCACGCCCAGCCCGCGAGCCAGCCACGCCAATCTCTCACCTAGCCAGCCAGCCAGCCAGCGTCCCCAAAGGGTTTGTTACGTAAACAGCACAAAACCTCGCTAACACGCTGTCTATAAGGGACAACAACGTTGCTGTCATAACAGGCAAATTAACCGCCACGGATTAAAGGACATCAGTACATATACTGATACCAGGTTAAGACTTAAATTATAGCATTAACTGCCCACGTTTACATTGTCACTAATACTACTAGTTTCAAAGACGAAGGGAACCAGAACGAAGGGGCGAGGAGAGAAAGAACATCAAGTTAAGACAATTTTAACTAAGCAGTGATAGCGTTGATATATTCTTAGAGACCAACATAGGAAAGGTTAAAGACGTAAATTAAACCAAAATACGAGAGATTTATCACTCCCCTAATACAAGAATCGACTCAACACCCTAAGCTCTGCAAGGTAATAACAGATGCATAGTCTAGCGCGCACATGCTCACGCAGCTGCAACCCAAAAATGTCTACCAGCAGTCAAAATATCTTTCGTCTAAGCCTCGTGTACTGAATTATGCGCTTGCCCGCGCTACAAACGCACGCACACTGTGCGCGTTTGTAGCGCGGGCCCATGTGTTGACATCACCTCTCCCTCCCTCAGGCTCTCTCCCCCACCAATCACTCCCAACGTGGTATCAGATATTCAGCAAAAATTTCTCTAGACGCAACTCAAGTGCTGTGTGTCAAGGCTTGAGTCTAGGTGTTAGGTAATTAAGGTCGCTCAGCACAACGTCTAGACCAGACCTACTTGGTCCCCCTCATTCTCCCTCTCACCCCCCTCCCTTTCCCCTCTCGCTAGCTTCACTTTTACAATCACAGGACCCCCACTAAAGCAACATGGCGGTGTTGTTTACAAGACCCAACAATACTACCCGTCTGACCTGACTGTGTGTGAGGGGGGGGGGGAACTTTCCACACGACTAAAGGGTTGGGGGGCGGGGTTTAGATAATTAAGAACATCTATAGAAATCACAAGTTTTACCCAGGGGTTAAAATAAGAAACCACTAGGCTGTTTCGAAGTGTAAACAAAAAGTTAGGGGTCATCACAAGTAATCCTCAAGTATTAATTATATCCATATATTTATAGTATTTAAATAACAATCAACAGTATAAATTCACGGGGTCAGCTGAGTGCTGATGTGGCAGTATCATTTCAAGAAGTACCAACTTGTGAATTCAATGCCGGGCAGTTCGAAGCTTCCTGAGAACCAGTTCACCAAAGATACTCGTTCGAGACTGTACGCCGGCATGTGCAGTACCACTATGCATGAAATGCCTTAAGTGCCCAGTTAATAGGGTACCGTGTCATCTGTGGAAGTAACATTTAAGGAATCTCAGAAATGTTCGAGATTTGAAACCAAATATACAGCGAAACAAACTATATACATCAGGGATATTCGGATAATTACAGAACTGTAAATGAAAGTGATCTGACAAACAGATAATCCCACAAGTGTAGTGTAGCGTAGCATAAACCAGCACAACAAAACAGTACCGAGTTAGTGGTTAACTTCATGGACAATGAACATCAAAGCAATGGAAAGTTTTGTTTCCTTTACTTCATACACGAAAACCGCAGCATTTGTGTTAGATCGGGTTAGAGGTGCTTAGACAGGCACTTATGAAGCAGTTATGGGTTGACTTGGTTCAAGACGCAAGGTAGGAAACTCGAAAATACCCAGATAGATTCATATTTGCATAGTGAAACCTGAGTGTGTTCAAATATTAGACAAGTTAGGGAACAAAGCTCCTTAAGTAATTTTTCTTCAGCCTCAGGACCTATGGTGGTCGATCGTATATCAAAGGTCTCTAAAGAGGATTACAATCATGGGGAGCGCCAAAGACGCAGGAGTCATACAGCGCCTGGGGGAATGGGAGGAGTAATCAGATTCAATCCAAGGAAGGAGAGGTCAGGTCGAATTCCTTGGATAAAGAGCCCCTCGCCGTAGTCGAGGAACGTAACTCGAGATGCAACTTAACAGTGCCACAGGTAAGGTTGAATGCTCTATATATAGTAAGTTCTATATATTAAGGAACGTAGGTTAAAGATTCTCAGCGGTAATACCATATATGATCATGGTATCAAAAACTTCTCGATGCAGACTTGTTCACAGCATCTATGTATAGTGGCAGGTATGTCAGCTTGTGCACAAATAACTACGCGATAGCACGTTGAGCTCAACCTAAAGAGCCGAGGTGCGATCCCAGGGCAAATAAACACTTCCCTAAAAGTCTCACCTCCCACTCATTGAGACTACTGGTTCTAGCAGCATATGGTCCAAAGTAATCACATCAGCCTGGCTGATCAGGGGCCCTCCAACTGAAGACCAGATACCATGGGTTAAGAATAACACCACCCACTCACCAGCTTCGTACATCTTCAATTTTTTTTTTTTTTTTTTTTTTTTTTTTTTTATTAAAGAATCTCGAGGAAAGCTCTCCTGGAGAAAAGATGACATGTGTGTCTTTTAGTGTCAGATCTGTTTGTAGCCGATAAAAATTATGTGCCTCTATACAGATCTACTATTTACCTTTTTCGGATTTAGTTCCTAGTGGTGGCTACCAGCAATTAATGCAAGATGAACGGAAGTTCTGGCTGGAATGGGGAGGGAAGTGATTTAAATTGAAGTCAACTGGAGCTGTGTCCTGGTTCAGAAGGGTGTTTAGCATGACTAGGCGGCGCCGTGGTGGCCTGCCTCTTAGCTAGCTTACCTGAATATACCGAGAAAGAAAAAAAAAAAAGGAATGTGTGCAAATAAAGTGTGATTTGGTAGTATGTTGTATGGTGTTGCTAGACGAGATGGCCTAGTTTTCCTGTACTCGTCTAGACCAGGGCTGGAGAACCTAGGGCACGCCTGCTGAAGGTGTCACGAAAGAACATTTTCTTGGCACGCAGCATTCACTACGAACATCACCACCACCCTCACCACCACCCTCACCACTATAACCCTCACCACCAGCCCATCATTCAGACTCCTCCCGCCAGTCATTAACACCCCCCAGCGACCTACTCTCTGTGGCGCCACAACAAGCACATTTCACCCCTCGTGAAGACCCTGTAACACATACAGGAATTTCCTGGCCATTACGACAGCTGGCAGCACAGCGCATCCAAGGCTAAACTTTCCACTTGTATCACTTTTATTCACCTTTGACGCTGATGAATAGCTCTTAACGCAAGGAATTAGATAAACCCACCTTACCATTCTTTGGATTAAACCTGATTACCTCTCATTCCCCAGGCGCTGCTGACCTCCAAGGTTTAGCGCTCTCCCATTAATATAATAATCCACTCTTGTACAAAACCAGGTTCAAAGGATACATGCGACGAGTCTCTCCCTCAGTGTACACACTGAGTCTACGTTAATCAGTGTATTAGAGATTAAAGTATTCTTGACTGGTGATTCACAGGTGATGTGCAGCCTTAATGATAGAATTACCGACAAAATGTTAGATAAACTGACACAGATGTAACTAATGTGACATTTTATTGTGGCAAAGTTTCGCTCTCCAGGAGCATTGTTAAGCCGAAACTGAAACTCACAATACCCTGCCTGAAACAATTCGCAACTCACAATTTCGGTCGGTCCTGGACCATTATCAAGTCACGAGTGAAACAGTTGTTCGAAGTTCCTCTGTAAATTGTGGGTTGGTTAAGTTATGGGAAGGATTATAGTGGTCAGACGGGATGGTTCAGTTAATTTAGCAATATTGGCAATCATTGCGGTATACTCTATGTGAACCCCAACGTAGGTTGAAGCCAGGTGGGAAGAGGCAGGTTTTTGTGGAGCGGGAAGGAAGAGAAAGGAAGGTGATAATTAAGAGAGGGGGGGGGGAAGAAAGGATACCTGAGGGAGGGAGGGAGAGGGGAAGAGCAAGAAAGATAACGATTGAGGGGGGGGGAGGTAGGGATATACCAAATGAAGGAGGGGAAAAAAAGAGCCAGAGGGAAATATAGTGACTGAGGGAAAAGGAGAGAGAGACAGAGAGAGACAGACAGAGACACAGAGAGACACAGACAGAGACAGAGACAGAGAGACAGACAGACAGAGACAGAGAGACAGAGACAGAGACAGACAGACAGAGAGACAGAGACAGAGAGACAGAGAGAGACAGAGAGACAGAGACAGACAGAGACAGACAGAGACAGACAGAGACAGACAGACAGACAAGGGAAACAAGGAATTAACATGGACAAGAGTTAGCAGAGGTCTCTGAAGTCCCTACTCATGTTATCTACCTGAGAACACCTATCTTCTACCGAGATTTAGGAAAACCGCATATTATCTAGATTTATGAGTCAAAGATATAAAAATGAAAGGTTGGTAAGGGAAGGAGAGAGGCAGCGTAAAAAAGAAGGGGTGGGGGAAGGAAGGATGGGAGGGAAGGTGTAGGGGGGGGGGGTGACTAACAGCTCCTGTCTACACGGAAATACGTAACAGTCGTCTGGTTGCGTCATATTGTTTGTCAAGCCAGACACCACCTGCTGCATGACACAGCTCAAAACATCCCAGTCTAGTCCCCCCCCCCAGCCTAGTATCCGGCCACTTCCAGTCTAGTATCCAGCCAACTTCTCCCCTCCCTCAAGCCTAGTCCCCATCACCCCAGTCTAGCCACATGTCATCAGTCCCTCGTATACCAGGTACTCCACGATTCCCGTCTAGGTCATCAGGACCCAAGTGAAAAAATCTTGCAGAACAAGCTTTTACTATGACAACTTTTCGCTCTATGCAGAGCTTCATAAAGTTATGAATCTCAAAAACTCTACACAAAGACTGTCCTAACAAAAGCTCGTTTTGTAGCCTGTGCTTTGTTTCACTGTTGTAACCTAACAGCCTAGTCTAAAGAAGAGCATTTGCAAGTTTACAGGAAGCGTTAAGAAACCGACGTTAAGTTCCTTTTCGTGACTTACATCTACAGCTCGCTAAACAGTGTATCCGCTTCTAACATTATCAAACTTACACTATCATCGTCGATTTGTTACTGATTACGTGAGATTCACTCATTTTCACACTCCACAATCTGTTCGGTGTCCTGAGGCGCAAGTGTCGATAAATTAAAAAAAAAAATTACCCCTATAGTTTATGCCAAAAGATACAATCGGACAAGCAACCTGTATGTAACGAGTCCGTCAGAACTACAGTATAATGAGGTAAAACAGAAGACTGGCTACTCACAATGTTAAGGTAACAAGCGCTACTTGTTAACTAAAACGAAAGACATCGGTCTCAAGTTTAAAATTTTTTTTAGTAAGATCATCGAAATCTTTACGAGCCCAAACCTGGGCGACTGATTTTGTTAGGGCAAGTTAGAGCCCTCCCTTCAAGTATAAGGGGAATAACCAACCCACCCCTAGATTATTATTTACAGGGAAGCGATGAACACGCAAGGATCGTAAGGAATATGATAAATTCCTCAGGTCAGTTCCTTATCAACAGGGTTATTTTCCCCTAAGGTGGATTGTGCTGCTAGCACCAATAACCTAACTGATCCAACAGTCAACAAAAAGGCCTGGTCATCGCCCCTGCGCTGGGGCAGCAGGGGCGATGACCCCTGGAATCAACAACAGGTAAATAATAGCTGAGCCAACTTGCCAAAATCTGAAGTGCAAACATACACAGCTCGACACCCAGTCTCCAGTAGGATCACTTAACAAGGGAAGTGGGAAGCGGAAAGGACGGAATTTAAAAAACAGAGCCGGAGGTACATTTAGCTCTATCACTACAACACACATTAAAAACCCATGGAAAAAAAAGTCTATTTAACAATACTAGAAAATGTCTAACAATAAGCTAGGATACCATGTGCCTGCTTTAACAATCCCATCCACGTTGCTACAATAAAGAGTTCTATTAAAGTTCAGAGGCCAAGAAGTGATTATAAAAACTATGACGAATCCTGCAGTCTGCTGCACACCGCAAACCGCACAGCACTAGAGCACCCTAAATGCTAATAGAAATCGTGAACCTGAAATTACCCAGAGTCAAAAACCTTTAGACGCCGTTGCTGGAGCCACAGACGATTATAATAAAACTTCCACCGACACTGATCCAGTCCTCACTGGGTGCCAAAGCCACCACACTATTACAATTGTCTCCTTCACAAGCAATTCTGATCTATACTGAAATTATCCCCAACGTTCACTGTATCAGAATTTGGAGAGTTCTTAGCCATGTAAACAACCGGGAGAAAAGCGACATCTCCCCCAGGATGCCTTCCTTCCAAGCATAGGCTGCTCACAGCCAATCACCGTCATCAGATGACTCATGATGAAGGAACAGACTGGAGAACAGGCAATACATTCTAAGAGGGGAGATGCTACAAGTATAGGATTTGGGGGAAGGGGTTAATATCACACCAAACACATTGGCGGAGTTGCATATTTATAACTTGTACAATTTTGCATAGCATACTTTGAAACATTATTCTGAACTTTAAAGAGTGGTTAAGCACCAGCTATAATCGCCAGTCGATAAAGGAAGAGAAAAAGCCATGATAAATAAATACAGGTTTCTAAGCGGGCAGTGCTAGAACCGATAAGAGGTAGAAGGAAATGAAAAAGAGCGAGAGAGAGCGAGAGAGAGCGAGAGAGAGCGAGAGAGAGCGAGAGAGAGCGAGAGAGAGCGAGAGAGCGAGAGCGAGAGCGAGAGCGAGAGCGAGAGCGAGAGCGAGAGAGAGAGAGAGAGAGAGAGAGAGAGAGAGAGAGAGAGAGAGAGACTGCTGTAGTGTACACATTTTAGGAGCTATTTTTAGGATGAATACGGACAATTATTTGAAATGCGATAACTAAGGGCAATAAGAAACATTGGAACCTAGAGAGACACGAGCTAAAGGGATGTTCGGATGACCTTTTAGCTTCAGTTATTCAAATAATGATCACAAGTTTAAGGCAGGGGTCAGTTGAGAGAACACATACAAACAAATGAGTGTGTACACGAAGCTTACACACGGATCGTGCTTAGAGTTCACTTCCTGCAAGTCTCTACACTGCTTGCTACATCCTACCACCCTGTCTGGGACCATCACAACCATGTCGAGTGCATCTCTAGCATTATAATTAAATTCGTGGGAAGGTCTGGTCTGGGACCAAGCTGCAGCGACGGTGGTCCCCCGAAATCTATACAGGACGACTAAAGGACAGAACGCTTAACCCATAATGGTCAGAGTCAAGGGGAATGGGATGGAATTAGGTTTGATCCAATTAAATTTGAGCTAATTACAACTCCTTGGATGAAGAGTTCGTCAAGGTCATCAAGGCACTTCCCTCTCCTTGAAGGGTGCAACTGGCTATGCTGGTTACGGGTCCATCACTAGAGTGGAACTACACGACTATTAGCAATCTTAACCACACATTATTTGCTCACGTGTCAGACTGTTAGCCACCTACAGTTTTTTTTCACCTACATAAGTTACTTTCGCACTCTTGCTCTTCTAGTGTCTCCAATAGATTCTCTCGTTGGAAGATTTTCTGCCAGGTGCCACGTAACTTCTACTTTTGTCAAGTCTGGCAACAGCAGCAGCAGCTGAAAGCAACACTATCACGAAGCCAGCCAGCTACCCACCCTCTGGTGCGTCTCCGGAAAGGAACCCAAACATGGAGACAACGTACACCAGAACCCAGACGACCTTCACACAACCCCTCTCCATTCCACAACACTGCACCCCACCCCTATCCCTCCCTTCCTCCCCACAGTAGAGATTTCCAGACAGCACACTCCCACCCCGACATTCACTCGCCCCTACTTCCCTCCCACTCTCCCCAACCCCCCACTAACCGATTCAATCATACATTCTCTCTGCTTCTTTAGTGTGTCATGCAGTGTGCATGTTGAGCCATGGCTGCACCGAGCAGGCCAGACATACAAGGCCACATTCACCCTGGTGGTGACCATTCTCCACTAACATTCACAAAGCACAACCTTCATTATCAAGTCTATACGGGTCATACCAGCACTTGAAGACTGAAAGGGGTGAGTGACAAGGCTTGATCCAAGGGAAAGGTGACTTCATTTACCAGATTCAACTCAAACTATAAACACCAACCTTAAACATTTCTTAAATTTAACACCATCCCTAAATATTGCTGAATTTAACACCAGTCCCACACGCATTCATACATACAGACGTGGAAAGAATCCACAAAAGGTGAACACCGTATATATCATCTGGTTGACTTTCATCGAGGTGAAACACAACGTTCCTGGGCTTGATGAATTACAGACGTGCAACAACACTTAGACATCTTTATTTGAAGACACGTCGCCAACAGTGGCTTGATTAATTCAACACAAATGATATAGGAAGACAGAAGATGAGGCAATTAGTCCCTCAGCCCATTTTTATCCAAATTTTTACTTTGTCAGGGCAGGTTAAGATAGGTCACAATCCCGTAAAGCAAATATTTAACCACAAGGTACAAAAATATGCCATGGTACGCCTGGCAGTGTAGTGGCACAGGTCATACAGGAAACGGCATGGTTGCCGCGTGTCACCCAGAGTAACTGACGTTTGACACTCAGTGATGCCAGAATGATCGACCGGGGGAGGGGGGGAAAGTTGACAGGAAATTTCATATACGTACTTAAAAAGGGCATACTAAAGGATCCACGAGCCTCACCAGGGCCAAGATGACAACATCTTGAACTGTGCTCTGATGGGTAAACAAATTATCATATGTAATAACTCCTAGGCCTTTAATTTAACAATGATAATGTCATGTTAATCGACACCATATATTAATGATACATTTAGTCGTTAATCACGGGTTCTAACGCTACATGTTGGTACGCGGCCAATGAAAATGTTGCTAGGTTAACATTATCAAATATACAACACTTTAGTCAGTACGCTCAGCAAGTGTCCTGCTTGCTTGCTTGCTTGCTTGCTTGCGCTCTCTCTCCGCTCGTCTACAGATATCTGCCTTACAATATTCTGCGGCTGGGTTTTAGTCCCGGCTCTTTCAAAACGACTCGAGACTAACACTCTCCAGAGCTATTCTTCGGATGTTCCCACTTCCCCGCTCACCCTTTATGGGTCTTACCTGTGAGTCACTCATTCATTCAAGGTTAGAAAATTGTGTTGTAGAGGTCTGAGCACAGCTCAGACCTCTACAACACAATTGTCAAAGATTTGTTAAGTTATACCATGAATTAAGGACAGATCCTAGACTTCACCTTAGGAAACAAAGCAAATGCGATAGTAATTATGGACAAGGTAGATTATAGTGGAAAAATGAATATGTTACTAGAAGACGGGGGAACTTGTGTGCCTCTTAAAACCAACAGATAAAGTAGCCAATGACGCTGATAAAGGACCAAGAGTATCTGATATGATCACATGATCTTCGTGCAATTCTGTCTTCTGAATAGACAATTACAACAAACACCCTGTTCGAGTGAATATCACTTCGTGAACAATGCCTTTTGTTAGGTAAGGTCACATATAATCAGACAAGCATTACTGCAACTGTACCGAGCTGATAGTCTTAAACAAGTAAGCTTATGTTTAGTCAGTGAAAACGTGAAATACTGAATGTAGCAATTAAAGCCATTAAACAATATTCTTCCTAACCAGCCATGGGGTTAACTATCATCGATCGCGTCAAGGCGGGCGTATGTGAAGGATACTACCAAGCCAAAGTGCAAGTGCGGAGTTGTACCGTGTGTCTACGAACGTGGCGTGTGAAAATATCCCATGTCTTTTCGAACCGGACATTGAAGAACTAATGGTTCTCGCGAACCAAACAAATCCAAATTCCCGGCAACCTGCATGACACTTGGGTCAGGTCAATGTGTTAACATAGCTAGAAACTGTCACAGAAATGATTAGTGTGCGCAGCTTATAAAGTCATTTACCTGTGATACAATAAGCTCACAGTAAACAATTGATATCACAATATGTACAACAACCAAAGTGAAAAAACATTGAACTTCCAAGTTCTTTTATGATTTTTCACATTATTAAGGAATTGATAATATGAGAAATCAAGAATGCGCTTGGAAATTCACCATTTTTTAGTGGTTCAATTACCTATGCTCAGGTTTAAATCACCACAGAGATGATGCCTATCGTGTTAAATGTAATGTTCGGCACTCACAATTAGCCAACAAACTGGAGATAAAATTTCTCATCTAACTGGTGGATTAATCTGAATTGTTACAGCCCGGGTATTGTCCTTGATCTTCATCTCCTGTACTGTGTTATCACTACCCTGTGTCCAGCCTCAGTAAAGAATATTTTCACTTATTCAAATATGTATTACTTACAACATGTGCAGTAGAGTTCTACGAGACTCCTGGGTTGCCAAATTCGATTCTGAAGTACTTTTAATCAGTTACATAATACTAAAAGGTTGATTAATAAGACATGATTAACAAGATATGATTAACAACACCTGCGTATCTTTTAATAAAGATTTTTTAACCCACGAGGGCCTTCATCAGTTTAATATGGATATACGATAAAGCCTTTTATAGTTGAGTCAGTAGAACGATGAGGCAGCTGTAGACGTTGTTTCATGCTGGTAGGGATCACTACCGGAAGAAGGCCATGACCTGAAGGTGGGCCAGAAATTTAGCAATCAAACTGTGGTATCTTGTATTGACCACTAAGGTCTTCTTAGCTAGAGAATGTGTCTATACACTATTGCTAAATCTCTCACCCCATCCATCTTTGAGTGATGGATTTACATTAATGACCCCCGACCACATGTGACCACGTCAACAACTACTTCATCAGTCCTCTCCTACTGATAGTGTCCCTGATGGGCGAAAAGTCTCTCAAAAGATCCACAGGTGTTGCACATATGTTATTCATCGATTCTGAAGTGGAGGTTATGACGTCATGGTCGACAACAGTGGTGGCGGCCATGATTTATTGTCATGTTAGACACTAAACAAAAAAAAAACTACAATAGAGGTGCCTCTACTACGTCATGTCCGACTCCCTGAAAGCGCAGCAGCGGCACCTCTATGACGTCACCTTCGACGCTCCACAACAAACAGCACAGTAGCGGGGTCTGGCGATGACGTAAACACTATTAATGAGAACGGGACCCCAGTCTAGCCTCGGCCGTAAACGCCCCTCCTCCCCCCCCCCATGGTGGCGGCATCCCAGACACGGATCTACTGAGCTCTGCTGGCAAGGGGCACGGAGACTGCATATCCAGACTGTGTGCGTGTCTGTGTCTGTCGAGTGTGTACACTCACCTACATGTGGTTGAAGGGGGTCGATTCATAGTTCCTGGCCCGCCTCTTCGCTAGGGAGTGTACTCGCCTATTTGTGGTTCCAGGGGTCGAAACAGCTCCTGGGGTGTGGGTGCGCGCGCGCGCGAGCGAGCGAGAGAGAGAGAGAGAGCGAGAGCGAGAGAATCCTCACTTTGTACCGTTCGTTTTCTGTATGCGATTCTCAGTGTTAATTTCTAAGTTCTCTGCAATTAAAAAGTTTGTTTATTCAGGTTAAGTTACACAGATCCATAAAATATATATACTCTGCCACAAAAAAAAAAAAAGTCTGGCCACTGCATGACCACCCCCGGGCCGAAGAAATACTTTCTTGGACACCCCTGTGGCTCATCGGTCTCCAAGCTCCATTTGTGGCTCCGTAGTTCGGGCCCTTTTCTCTAAGCATCTTTTACGTTGTGATCATGTCTCCCTTGGTCTTCCTAAATATCTGGATTAACTGTGCTAATTCGTCCGCTCCTACCAAAGAAATCACTGATTCGAGATCATTTACTGTTGCTTATGCTTTACACCGCCTTCACACGCCCACCCCTGCCAGCCTAGTAGCCACCCGCACCTCAGGCTCAACACTACTAGGTGTGAATATCAAAATGGTATACAATACCGACAGGTTGGTAGGCAACATTTAGGCAACTTTATTCCGAGAATAAAGAATTCGTAATAAAGTTGCCTGTGTGTCTTACAGAGAGAGAGAGAGAGAGAGAGAGAGAGAGAGAGAGAGAGAGAGAGAGAGAGAGGGGGGGGCATCACTGCTACAGGACGAACTACAATTATTTACTTCCTATGGGCGTTGTCAGTATAATAGTCAAACTTTAATCACTACGTGGGTGTGACCACACGGTAGTATGGCCAAAGCTGCGGTTCACAGTCATCACAGCCTGATGGATCCATGATCACCACCAGCTTGCAGCAAATCAGTCTGGATGGAGAACAACGATTATCCCCGGCTACCAGACAGCGTGACAGCCACCCAGACACTCACTCACCCAGCCACCTATGACATTTCCGGTAGCGGGAGACTAAGCTGTGATGGAAATGATTACGAGTGACGTGAGGGAATTTGCCAAAATTCGAAAAAGAACCACCAGTAAAAGAATATTCCGACAGGTTATCCAGGAAAGTTCATGGAGCTGGACTTTCTGGTTGAGGGACCGACTATCTCAAATATTGTCTCTAAGGTTGATGGACTGATTATAATTCATCTTCACTTCGCTACTATACTTGCTGCCTCTGTATCTGACTGAAGAAGCCTACTGTGTAGGCAAAACATATCAAGAAAGATACCCAACTGTTGCATATACGTCTTATTCATCAACTTGTTGGTACTTTATACCATTTTTCAACACGAAGTGGTTTTTTTTCACATTTCGTCGACGTCACAATACTCTACAATCCTATTCCAACAAATATATTTGTTCTCCCCAACTTTTTTTTTATAAATTGCATGGCCTTCCCTATTATTATAGATTCCTACATGGAAATGTTAGTGGTGTTGCGTAGATGTGTGGAAACAACCAGAGGCAGACTGCAGGACACTTCACATGATCTATAAACTAGTGGTGAAAGACAGGTTAGACTTCAACTGCCAGATGTAAAGAACTGAGAGGGGGAGGGAGGGATTAGTGGGTAACGGGAAGTGGGATAGGGAGGGATAAGTGGGTAAGGGGTGGGGAAGAGGAAGTCGAAAGCAGTATACTATCCGGCGGAAAAAATAAATGAAAAATTTATTATAGTAAACATCACAGCTGACCTGTTTACCAAAATGCGTGCGCGCACACGCGCACACCCACGCATGCAGGCGCATTTCTGATGACATCAAAATTTACCTCCCCATCGCTTCCCTAAAGGTGAAAAATAATTACATAAATTTCTGAATACTGTTTTGCACCAAAAGATAGAAACTTAACATTGCTTACGTTACATAAAATAACAATTTACATAATCTATTTTAGTACTTGCATAGTTATACATTTCGTTTTCTTGTTTTGAGGGGAGGGGGGGAGGGAGGTTATTCAAGCGGTCAGGTGACCAGGAAATATTTTTCCTAACAATCTTTACAGATCCGAGTCTGAATCGCCTTAACCAGAGAACAAGAGTCGAGCGCGACCTACCAACACCAGCATTCTCTTATAGACGTAATATATGCGAAATACAAAGTGCGATTATCTTTCTAAAACTTACATTAACATGGCTGAAGTAGGTCTTAAAAAAAAAAAAAAACTCCATCCGAGAGTAGAAAAACAAAGCGACACTTGATACTAATCTGACAAGCAGGCGAGAAGTGGGAGACGAGGATCAAGCTGAAATAATATCCTTCAACCAGACCTCACTGCGATAAGCTATACATTTAAACGGCAGGGACCAAGAGCCTAATGGATCAAGCTAGTAACCAGGAGGCCTGATCAGGAATCGGGCCGTGTAGGCGATGGACTGCGGAAGCTACTACAGGTATAAATAAATAAAGGCACAATACAATACCGTGACTTTGTCAATGGTCCAAGTCGGACCGAAACGTCGTCGTAAGCTTCTCTCTTTTATGTGCGGGTTATTTGTGTATCTACTACAGGTATATTCGCAATCTTAATGCAGCAAATAATAATGGCCACTGGATCCATATTTTGTTACAGCTAAGCAGGGCGCTGTAAAATAAACTGACAATTAAAATATACGACCCCATTCTGCTCTATTTCCCCAACATTCGAAAAAACAAACCCAAGGGAAAACTATGTGCAGAAAAAAAATACAAATTTGAATTCTAAGTACAGACAACCAGCATGAGACAAGTCTGGTAGAAAGGAGTCCATGATGCGTTGCCAACTTTTATATTTTGTTGGAAATTTTTTAAGTCAATATTTAATTTTCAGACGTTAAAGTAGACGAGGCAATCAAAGTTGTAAAAGTTTCTAGATAACTATGAATACATTACGTTAATATACAGTACTGTTCGCCAGTGCTACCTGCAATGTCTTCCACGAGTCATACAATGACAGAAAAATAACATTTAATCTTTCAAAGTAATAATTTAATTATAACCTCGAGTCTCTGTATCACAGACTCCACCATCACCACCACTCACTTTCCAAGCAATAAGTTCATATTTAAGTGCAGCCTCTCAACTGTATCACAAAATATCACTCACTTTCGCAAGTGCGCGACGCAACCTTCAGGAAAATAAAATAATTGCAGGTGTAACACTATACTGGGAAGAAGTGTGAGCGGGGGGAGGGGGGGAAGTTTGTGAGGCGAGTCATGTAGCAGAGGCTGAGTAGACAGGCAGCAGACAGACTCTCCACCCACTCTCTCACTGTTGCTGGGGCCTCAACCTTCCAGACAGTAAGTACTATTAGACCAACACTCCCGACATCACCCCTTAATATATTGGTACACCACTACTGCAACCCCTCCCCCCGCGTTACCACTACTGCAACCCCTCCCCCCGCGTTACCACTACTGCAACCCCTCCCCCCGCGTTACCACTACTGCAACCCCTCCCCCCGCGTTACCACTACTGCAACCCCTCCCCCCGCGTTACCACTACTGCAACCCCTCCCCCCGCGTTACCACTACAACACCCATCTTCCTGTGTGAGCACCACTACTGTAACATTAACATACCACACTTCTGATGAACTACTCTGGATGAACGAATTTTGATGATTTTTGAACCAACTTAGACGAGCTTACGAAATCAAGAAATGAGCAGAACTTTCCGTCGTTTCCATGTTCTTAAGAGTTCACCGTGAATTGACCCATTTTTCTTACTGTTCACAGAAAGTGTGAGGGTTAGAACCCATGAGGCGAGGCCTGAAACTCGCAGTTTTAGGTCTTCTATGGGTTCGAGTCTCACCCGTTCCGTGCTTTGTTTACAATTGTGTTATTTACGTTTTCGCGAGTAGTTTCTTATTGTCCACAGCACTCAAGAGCCTCTGCATGGAGTTTCTTAAATGCACATCACAGACTAATTTTTTCCCCCCCACTTTCCGGACTAAGAATCGAACTCCCACCACTCCGGAGCCAAATGATTCCCCCCCCCAAATGTAAGTCTACACCGCATTTCACTTGGTTCTTATACAAGATGACAAATGGAGAACACGCCATATATCAATATGACTACAAAAGTGCTGCGTGTTCCAGACTCCCTCAATGCCACCGTAACCTCTCGACTTTTTTTTTTTTCAGTAGTTAAAAGGTTACTTTTATGAAGAACTTTTGTAACGCACCTTTGGTCCACATCACAGAGCAACTTTTCAACTTCGTTGGATTCGCGAATCATGTGACTAAAACCGGGGATACAAATCACAAAACGGGTCCAGGAAGCAGACCAGTACAGTTCCGTGGTTCGACGCCCGACCGAACAGTGTCCAGTGGCTCGTGGTCCGACCGAACAGTGCCCAGTGGTCCGTGACCCGACCGAACAGTGCCCAGTGGTCCGTGACCCGACCGAACAGTGCCCAGTGGTGTGGGGCCAGACCGAACAAAGTCCAGTCGTCTGCACGCCGACTGAACAAGGTCCAATGGTCCGAACAGCGACAGAGCAGGACTCTGGAGTCCCGAGTTCGGGGGAGGATGGTCCAACTTCGGTCATGACCACTACGCACTCGTCAGCAGTCCACCAGTCTCTGCCTGCTGCACGCTACTCTCACCCCTCTTTATAGGCATCAGTTTAATAGCCTAAGTGGTCACCATGCCTCGTTGCTTGTTGACTCAGAATGCACACAACTGTCACCAATGCAGCATGAATTGGCTGCATAAATTGCTTGATTTAAGAATGCACTATCACCTTTCATCTCGTGTACCTGCAGTTTATGCATCACTAGTGAATAAACCATTGCATACATAAATGTATAAGCGACGTGCATGTGATGGCAACATCGAGTTGCAGGAGAAATTATCCGCACTTCCTCGCAAAAAACTTTTTTTATATTTTTTTTACCCTCTTACAGTATTACTATTTTGCTATAGAGGTCTGAGTAATTATTTCTAAGTTCTAGATGACTCCCTGACCTGGAAAAAGCCCTTTGCTATTAGTTCTAGCAAGGCGGAGGGCAACTGCGAGCCCGGACCGAGACATCTCCCACTGACGCTGCTGGGTTCCTGTCTAGTCTGGCTGAGAGAAGTGAACCCGTAGTGTAACTATGCTGCTTGCTACCTTCTTGTACCTCGGCTCATGTGTAAGATAAGTGTCTCTTAAAAGTTCCCACAACATCCCCCCCCTCTCCCTCTGTCAAGCAACCACACCACAAAGACCCTTCCCTCTCCCTACCAGGACAAGCCACCATACTCCCACTCTGCTCCCTAAATGTCCAAGTCTCTACGCCCCCCCGCCTTGCCCTTCCCCTCGTCCAAGCCAATACACACCCGCCTTCATTTACCCCCACGTCTAAGCCACCATACACCTGCCCTGATACCCTCACGTCTAGGCCAACACACACCTGCCCTGATACTCCCCACGTCTAGGCCAACACACCTGCCCTGATACTTCCACGTCAAGGCCACCACACACCTGCCCTGATACCTCCCACGTATAGGCCAACACACCTGCCCCAATACCCCCCACGTCTAGGCCAACACACCTGCTCAAATACCCCCACGTCTAGGCCAATACACACCTGCCCTGATACCCCCCACGTCTAGGCCACTACATACCTGCCCTGATATCCCCATGTCTAAGCCAAAACACACCTGTCCTGATAAGCCCCCACGTCTAAGCCACCACACCCGTCCTGATATCCCACAACCAAGCCACCATACCCCAGCTCTGATCCACCACACACCCACGGTCCAAGCCACTGCCCCAGCTCCCTCTTGGCCGAGCAAGCCGCCGCACCACCGCCACACAGACGAGTACACAGATAAGAAGTACATATACAGGTTCTAATACACATGAGACGAGGGCAAGGACGCGCACACCGACCAGACCAAGTTGAGTCATGCTACCAGTGAACTTGGTGTGTATGCCCGTGATTCAGGTGGCAACCTCACCGCCACTGCCCTACCACCCTCACCGCCACAGAGGTGCTCGTGGCTCATCTGGTAGCGGCCTCAGTTCTCACACTGAGGAGTGTGTTCGATTCGAGGATAAGTGGAAACGTTGGTTAGGTTTCCTTACACTTGTTGTCCCTGTTTGCCGGTCAATAAGTACGTTCTTGGATGTTAGCCGATTGGAGTAGGTCGCATCCTGGGAGAGTATTATAGGTCCCCACTGAAAATAAATCAGTCTGATAACATAGCCTTATGGAAATTATCCTGAGTTACTAACCTTTCAGGTTAATAATCCCAACAATATCTCCTAGTCAAGCGTAAGGTTCTTGTTCCCAGGAAAAGAAAATAACATACAAGCTAAATAATGAAGATCTTACTGAAAGTAAATGCGAAAAAGAGATCTAAAAGTTCTGGTTAGCATAAGTTTAAATTTGCATTCTCTGGAAAGACTTAGAATTAGGAAGACATGACTGAAGTGCACAAATGAAAAACCGGAATGAAGGAGTTATAAAAAAAAAAAAAACGCGTTGAAAACATCCAAGACAGGACTCGCAGCAATGGGCTCAAACTGGACAAATTTAGAATCAGAAAAGATAGTACTGGTTTAGCAAAATATTTGTAAACGAGTGGAGCAAGCTCCCAGGTACCGTCAATGGGGGGGGGGAGAGAATTTTGGGTAGCTTTAAATGTAAGCTGGACTGCAGCAGGCCTGCTGCCGTGTTCTTTCATTATATTCCTCTGCTGCTGCTGCTGCTTCGTCTATCACCGTTACCACCATAATTACCAAAAATGCCATCATAACCACCACCACTGCTATCACCGTAACCATAACCAAAACTGCAACTAAAATTACGACAATTTTAAAAATACCATAACCATCAGCACCATAATTAACTAACTCGGTACTGCTACTTATTAGCAGCATATCTCAGCATACTCCCTAAAGTAGCCTCATTGCATAAATATACACCACAGTGTTTACATTTTACAGGCAGTGCACCCTTGTAAACAACCCACTGGTGACGTCTCTTACAGTGGTGCCACGCGTCACAATCAAGCACCTGGCATTTACAAGCAACTAGTGTCTGGTCTCAAATGTGACATTCTATTATACATGGAAAAATTTAAGGTCCTAATCCTGGGAAAAAGGGGTGTTAAAAAAAAAAAAACACCGTTAAATATATAGAACCTCATCAAAACTGATATGAAAAAAAATTTAGGTAGTTGAATTCTACTTTATTAAATTAATTACATTGTTAAATGGAAAGCGCTAAATCCGTAAGTAACTTACACCGCCTGGAAAATGAAAGAGGGGGGAAAACAGGTTTGATTCAAGGAAGAGGGGCAACTCGAATTTCTTGGGGGGAAAGACCAAGGAGCACTGCAGCAGGCCTACTGGCCCATGCTAGACAGGTCTAGGAAAGACACTTGTGTACAGTTCAGGACATTTATTAGAATTAACGTTTCGCCACTAGCGACTTCCTCAAAGCACTAAATATATTTTATCAAAAGAATTAGAATGTGTAGGCGAAATGTATATTACTGAACTTTATTTGCTCTTGATTTCAATATATAAAGTTTATATAAATAAAACATGTAAAATTTATTAGAAATGCGTTACAATTCTATACAATTGTATATTAGGAAAAGATACTAGGGAGCACTGGCTTGTAAATGATAGTAAAAGGGTGTGTGTAAATATTTTGGGGATGGGGGGCTTTGATGCTGGATTTACGCGAAAATTCTGAGAAACAATTTAGCCCCCCAAAATCTTTTATTAAAGTACTTGAGACAACAGCACATGCGAAATTAATATCATTAGCAAGACACCGTGTGTTAGTGTGACTAGTCAATGGTCCAAGTCGAACCGAAATGTCATCAGCTTCTTTCTCCTATAGGTGCCTGGGTGTTAGCCGACTGGTGTGGGTCGCAGCCTGTGGACAAAATTAACCCAATTTGCCCGAAATGCTCTGCGTAACAAGGGACTTTATAGTACGTTACCGATGTCAGCTCGATCGGTATGTTTCATCATGTACTTTTAGAAATAATCATCATCGTGATGAGGTTAACGTCTTGAAAAATGTTAGAAGGCATTAAATTAGTGAAATATATGAAGATTCAAATAAGTTACACAAAATGTGGGTCACATGAAGCTTCGCTCTGTTCCTTCTCCAGAATAACAGTTAAATACAGTTATGCAAATTCTTAAAACAGGTTAAGTAAATTAAGCGATATTATTTTATGTAAATTTTAACAAGCTAAAGGGTAAGTTGCCAAGTTAGGTTTCGTGAAAGTCATATGGTAATTCCACTGTTTTGAGAATACAATCACCAACAAGCTAAGCACAACTAAACGGACACTGATACAACTAATGTGACATTTTATCGTGGCAACGTTTCACTTTACAAGACATTTGTACAGCTTTGACAAAGTTCTTGTAGAGTGAAACGTTGCCACAATAAAATGTCACATTAGGAGCATCCGTGTCCAGTTACCTACCATTTTGTCGAGAATTCTACCATTATTACTAGGCATAGCTAACGGTATCCGATGACTCCCTATCCCCATCAACTTCAGTACAGTAATTACCTTTAGAGTTAACACGATGCTAAATTCAGAGACTACTATCAGATTACAACTATACTGATGGCTCAAGTCTACCACCTGAATGATAAGATAAACTACAGAATTAATACGTGTTACACAATCTGACAAGTGTGCCAGGGTCATCGATTTCAAACTTGCGTAATTTTAATTAAAGCTGATTCATTATCTTCGTTACCAGCTGTAAATGGGTTTTGATCCGATTGCATCATAGTTGTTTCTAAGACAGACAAATGTACGAATCACTGAAACAATTTTATCTATAGTCGATATCAAACCACAGAACAGGCGAGTAAGCCGTAAAACTCCAGGCCAGTGAGCAAGCCACTGCCAGCTGGCTACAATGAAATTCGTCCAACTAGATATTTTTCTATACACCACAGAAAGGTTAGCATGAGTCTCACTGTGACCAAAAATGCAGATAAATCTCTTGCCAGTGTGGCTGTGACAAACTCTAGCCCAAGTTCCCTCAAAGCCGCCATTATGACTCACGAAATTTTAATAATACGACTGCAAACAAACCGCTCGCCATGGGTTCAAACCTCACCTGTTTCGTGGTTTGTTTACAATCTTGTTATTACGATTTCGTGAGTCCAGTCGCTATCCTCTGATACTAACCTTAAAGAAAATAATGAAAATTGACACCTCTGCTGAACTTAATTCAAAGTTGAAGATAATGTATGATGAAAATGGTACATAACACCCGGCTAGTTGGAGAAAGATACATGTGCAACAGTTGAAGATAATCCTGAGCTTTCAAACAGTAGCCTGAAAACCTGCCATAAAAGAACTAGTATATACATTTGTTGAGCTCAGTTTTTAACAGAGCCATTATCACAATTAAATTTCTTCAAATTGTGCATGGAGAAAATATATATGAAATTTAAGTACTAAAAGAACCCGTCTGTTCAGCTAGTACAGCGATGTTAATCCTTCGTTGAGGAGAAGCCACGAGCAACAACTTATATGGAAATTCCTCCCTCTATAGTTATTACATACCTCCTAACAAGCCTTTAAAAATAACTTATCACACGACTGCTAACAAGAACTTGTACCCACATTCTACATCAACTAGGTCAGCTAATATGAAATTGTAATCTATGTAAGGACTTATGTAGTATCCAAAGTGTCTGGCAAAAACCACGACCTCTAAACTTATTCATTGCGTTACAGCTCGTAAGAGTGGGCATAGCATGAACAAAGTAGACGCTCTCTGCGGCCATAAATATATTGAGTGGGAATGATTGGGTGTGATTATGACCCGCCTAGCATAGAGTTCTTGTCATGTTTCTGTAAACGCTAAGATAATCGCCCCTGCGATAGGTCTACAATAACAGACTGAAGAACAAAGGCCACTATACATTTTATGAGAGCCAACGTTTCGTCCTTCCTTAACCCTTCCTTCCCTTCCCACATGGACAAACTTGAAAACGGTAAACAGCATGGGGAGGAGGGGGGGGGGAAAGGATCCGCTGAGGTTGGGAGCAAAAACCTGGAAGAGGAGGAGCAAGGGGGGAAAGGATGGGGAGGGGAGACAGTATTGTGTGGACATCATTGTTACCAATTCTGGACCCCCCCCCTCCATTGTCACCTGGTACTCCACCCTCAGCATGCGGTACCTTCACGCCTTTGTATCAAGTACTCTAGCAACGGCGGCGACATCACTGCCTATGGTCGGGGAAACGTCGGTACTACTAGGGCCTAGTGCGTCCTCGGATCAAGTAAAATTGTGTTCAACTTGGAAAGATATATACGTGTTCGCCCTCTCCCGACCTGCAAGATGCTTAGTCTTGACAAAGTTCCTCTTGACCAATGTCCCTCTTGATGATGTTCTTAATTTTCTCAAAATGAAGGCAAATGAAGAGTTACTTCATCTTCTTATACTTGCTGATGTCTTTCTTTATCTTATTTGCCTCTGTGTGGACTAACTCCTTTTCCTTTAAAGTAAATTTTATTCTTCTGTCCCCTATAATGAGGACATAATAACCAAAGTCTATTTCGGGACGAGTTTAATGGTAGGACTTGGTTGTGTCCTGTGAAACTCGCAAAACAAGACTTAAGGGCCATAAACCGAACTTTATTAATAATAAAATAATCGTAGTAATATTGAGGAAAAACTCAAATACCACTGAGTACAGTCAACAGATCCTACATTTATACATCTTCAACAATTAAAAGAAAAAAAAAACTTGAAAAATAGAGAAAAACACTAGTTCCGAGTTGACCTTGAGTACAGGTAACATCTCATTGAATCTGATCTTACATTTCCTTGCCTTCAATCCTGCAAAATCATTTATCACACCATCAAAACCAATGATTTTCCCTATATAGGCCTACTTGTACTCTAATCATATAATAGGCTATATAGAAACGAAGGATTTTTCTCTTATGTTGCTGCAGCATGGTTTTTGGCATTAGTGTCGCCTTCTTTAGAGGCTCTATGGTGTCACCCCATAAATGGTGTCACCCGGGATGGCCCGCCCCCTTCTCCCTACGACGCCACTGGCGCCTAGCAAACCTAAGAACAGCATTCCGACATCTTAATAAGGAATCGTTCAGGACCCTGTACACCGTGTACGTTAGGCCTATATTGGAGTATGTAGCACCGGTTTGGAACCCCCACCTAGCCAAGCACGTGAAAACTAGTCCCGGAACTAAGGGGTATGCCCTAAGAGGAGAGGTTAAGGGAAATCGACCTGACGACACAGGAAGACAGGAGAGATAGGGGGATATGATAACGACATATAAAATACTGAGAGGAATCGATAAGGTGGACAGAGACAGGATGTTCCAGAGATGGAACACAGAAACAAGGGGTCACAGTTGGAAACTGAAGAATCAGATGAATCACAGGAATGTTAGGAAGTATTTATTCAGTCACAGTTGTCAGGAGTTGTCAGAGGTATGATAAAACTCGTGGAGCGGGATAAGTGACCTAGTAGCGACCAGTGAAGAGGCGGGGCCAGGAGCTGTGACTCGACCCCTGCAACCACAACTAGGTGAACACACGCATGCACATACGCATATACAACAGGTCTAGTGTCTAATCGATATGTGCCTAGGACTAACTCGCTCATTCTCATACTCTCACTCGCTCTCACACTCAGTCTCTCACACTCAGTCTCTCTCTCTCTCACACACACACACACACACACACACACACACACACACACACACACACACACACACACACACACACACACACACACACACACACACACACAGGATCCATACATAGCTTTAAGCAGAGGTATGATAAAGCTCACGGTTCAGGGAGAGTGACCTAGTAGCGACCAGTGAAGAGGCGGGGCCAGGAGCTTGGACTCGACCCATGCAACCTCAACTAGGTGAGTACAACTAGGCGAGTACACTCACTCACACTCATACTCGTACTCTCACACTCACACAATATCACACACTCACTCTCACATTCTCTCTCTCACAGTCACACTCAGTCACTCACACTCTCACACTGCCACTCACTCTCACACTGTCACTCACACTGTCACTCACTCACACTCTCACACTGTCACACTCACACTGTCACACTGTCACACTCACACTGTCACACTGTCACACTCACACTGTCACACTCACACTGTCACACTCACTCTCACACTGTCACACTCACTCTCACACTCACTCTCACACTGTCACACTCACTCTCACACTGTCACACTCACTCTCACACTGTCACACTCACTCTCACACTGCCACACTCACTCTCACACTGCCACACTCACTCTCACACTGTCACACTCACTCTCACACTGTCACACTCACTCTCACACTGTCACACTCACTCTCACACTGTCACACTCACTCTCACACTGTCACACTCACTCTCACACTGTCACACTCACTCTCACACTGTCACACTCACTCTCACACTCAGGACCCTGTACACCGTGTACGTTAGGCCCATATTGGAGTATGCGGCACCAGTTTGGAACCCACACCTAGCCAAGCACGTAAAGAAACTAGAGAAAGTGCAAAGGTTTGCAACAAGACTAGTCCCAGAGCTAAGAGGTGTCCTACGAGGAGAGGTTAAGGGAAATCAACCTGACGACACTGGAGGACAGGAGAGATAGGGGGGACATGATAACCACATACAAAATACTGAGAGGAATTGACAAGGTGGACAAAGACAGGATGTTCCAGAGATTGGACACAGTAACAAGGGGACACAGTTAGAAGTTGAAGACACAGATGAATCACAGGGATGTTAGGAAGTATTTCTTCAGCCACAGAGTAGTCAGTAAGTGGAATAGTTTGGGAAGCGATGTAGTGGAGGCAGGATCCATACACAGCTTTAAGCAGAGGTATGATAAAGCTCACGGCTCAGGGAGAGTGACCTAGTAGCGATCAGTGAAGAGGCGGGGCCAGGAGCTTGGACTCTACCCCCGCAACCTCAACTAGGTGAGTACCGTCACACTCATATCTATCTATCTATCTCTCTCTCTCTCTCTCTCTCTCTCTCTCTCTCTCTCTCTCTCTCTCTCTCTCTCTCTCTCTCTATCTCTCTCTCTATCTCTCTCTCTATCTCTCTCTCTATCTCTCTCTCTATCTCTCTCTCTATCTCTCTCTCTATCTCTCTCTCTATCTCTCTCTATCTCTCTCTCTATCTCTCTCTCTATCTCTCTCTCTATCTCTCTCTCTATCTCTCTCTCTATCTCTCTATCTATCTCTCTATCTATCTCTCTATCTATCTCTCTATCTATCTCTCTATCTATC
>NC_091316.1:14616137-14627302 GCF_038502225.1 Cherax quadricarinatus
TGCTGCAGCATACGGGCGCCTGGCAAACCTGAGAATGGCGTTCCGATACCTTAATAAGGAATCGTTCAAGACACTGTACACTGTGTATGTTAGGCCCATACTGGAGTATGCAGCACCAGTCTGGAACCCACATCTGGTCAAGCACGTCAAGAAGTTAGAGAAAGTACAAAGGTTTGCAACAAGGCTAGTCCCAGAGCTCAGGGGAATGTCGTACGAGGAAAGGTTGAGGGAAATCGGACTGACGACAATGGAGGACAGAAGGGTCAGGGGAGACATGATAACGACATACACGATACTGCGGGAATAGACAAGGTGGACAGAGATAGGATGTTCCAGAGAGGGGGCACTGGAACAAGGGGTCACAACTGGAAGCTGAAGACTCAGACGAGTCACAGGGACGTTAGGAAGTATTTCTTCAGTCAGAGTCGTCAGGAAGTGGAATAGCCTAGCAAGTGAAGTAGTGGAGGCAGGAACCATACATAGTTTTAAGAAGAGGTATGATAAAGCTCAGGAAGCAGAGAGAGAGAGGACCTAGTAGCAATCAGTGAAGAGGCGGAGCCAGGAGCCGAGTCTCGACCCCTGCAACCACAATTAGGCGAGTACAATTAGGCGAGTACACTCACTCACTCACACATTCACACTTACCCTCACACTCACCCTCACACCCACTATTTCACTCTCACACAGTCACTCTCACATACACACTCGCACACTCTCTCTCACTCACACAATCACACTCACTCCACCAACTGCTTACCAAGGTAATTTTCTCAAACCGACTGGCAACATTGGCTCCTAATCATTTTTTTTTCAGAGAGGGAAACAGTTAACAGAAGTCATGCCAACCCACCATTCCCTGTGACTCACTCAATTTTTTTTTCTGCCACATGAATAAGACGCATTTTGCACATGTCTTGTTCACTTTTTCTCTGGTCTAGGCTTGTCTAGTGTCTATATTTCCATATTTCTCCTAGCCGTTAAAATCTTACATGGAAGAAAACTGTCTTTGTTAAATAATCACTACGTGTGTCATGATTTCCTGTACGTTTCAGTTTTTGTCACTGAGCAAGTTGAAGGCAGACATAAAGCGCCGCAGGCATCACGGGTTCTTCCTGGCCAAGCAGCCCAGCCTGTGACCAGATACCGCTGGCTTGATCATGATCATTCTCGCACCGTAAGTGAAAATTGTACAGATCTGAGCGTTATTTTCAGCTGACGGCTCGCTGGCCCACATCCGTCACAACCTGGTTGATTTGGCACTTAGAGGTACATATCCAGTTTGCTTTTGAAGACCTCTACAATTGTCCCAACAGTGTTTCCGATACCTTCTGGTAAGATGTTGAATAGTATGGGTCCAATGATGTTGAAACTGTTTTCTCTTATGGTGTTCATGGTGTCCCTGCTTTTCACAGGGGTTATTTTACACGTCCCGTATCTCTCACTCCAGTATGTAGTCATGAGTCTGCAGATTTGAGATTAGGCTTTTAAGTACTTTCCATATATGTATCATGCACTCTTTCCTCCGCTCCAACGAATATACATTTAGAATAACAAAAAAAAAAAAAAGTACAATACCGTGACTGGAACAATACACAAATAACCCGCACATAGAAGAGAGGAGCTTACGACGACGTTTCGGTCCGACTTGGAACATTTACAAAGTCACACTGTATGACTTTTATAAATGGTCAAAGTCGGACTGAAACGTCGTCGCAAGTTCCTCTCTTCTATGTGCGGGTTATTTGTGTATATATTTAGAACTCTGAGCCATTTCTAGTAATTTAAGTGCTAAATTTATTGACTATGCGGGATGTAAATAATCTGTTTCAGTTTTGATATCTTCCACGCTCTCTCTAAGCATGAGAGAGCACAAGCGATTTGAAGTATGTCACCACTGGCACTATTTTCCTTGTTTTGAAAGTTTTCATTATCCCTCGTCATCTTCACGGCTGTAATGACATTTGCCTTATTTTCTCAAAGAAAGATCAGTCGATATAATTACACCCAGGTCCTTCACGTGCTCCTTTCGTTTTATTTGAAGATTCTCTCGAGTTTTGTATACAGTGTCCCTTTTGAGTTTATTCTTTCCATATCTAAACAGCTGGAAATTATCACCATTGAACACAATTTCGTTCTCCACTGCCCAGTGATAAGCTCTTATCTCTTACTGCATTTTTTTCCGTGTCTTCTACAGAGGTGACTTTCATGCTTATTTTGGCGTCATCCGCAAATGATACAAAGTTGAAGCGTGTGTTATCTTTGTCTGACGAGGATAAACAGAGGTGGCTTGGGAAACTACTTTAAACTGCTCTCTCGTCTACATATTTCATACAAGACAGTGTCAATTAACGCAGGACACGAGTCATAATTTGTGTTAAAGTTTATGAAAAGTTTATACTCGGAATTGAAGTAAACCTATACTGCTTTACAAAGACTGGCATTCTGTTTTTCTTTATAAATGGGAAAATTTATCCTTTCAGTTTTAAAACTGATACCAAACTAGTACTGTCACTTAAAACACTAGCTTACTAAGCTAAAATGTTGCTCCGTACTGAAGTTATCTTAAGCTAACTTAAGATAATATACAATGTGCAATATTCGTACAAATCCATATTGCAGGGAAGAGCCAAGGTGAACTCTGGATTTTCAGCTGGAAAACACGGGATCCATGCACATGATAATGTTAAGAATTATTCCCAGATTTGCTTGTGTTCGGAGAAATTCCTCCCCGTTGAGGAGAAAAGGGGCACCCAGGGGCAGCAGAGGTCTCTCACAGCCAAGGGCAGCAGAGATCCCTCACAGCCAGGGGTAGCAGAGATCCCTCACAGCCAGGGGCAGCAGAGATCCCTCACAGCCAGGGGCAGCAGAGATCCCTCACAGCCAGGGGTAGCAGAGATCCCTCACAGCCAGGGGCAGCAGAGGCCCCTCACAGCCAGGGGCAGCAGAGGCCCCTCACAGCCAGGGGCAGCAGAGGCCCCTCACAGCCAGGGGCAGCAGAGGCCCCTCACAGCCAGGGGCAGCAGAGGCCCCTCACAGCCAGGGGCAGCAGAGGCCCCTCACAGCCAGGGGCAGCAGAGGCCCCTCACAGCCAGGGGCAGCAGAGGCCCCTCACAGCCAGGGGCAGCAGAGGCCCCTCACAGCCAGGGGCAGCAGAGGCCCCTCACAGCCAGGGGCAGCAGAGGCCCCTCACAGCCAGGGGCAGCAGAGGCCCCTCACAGCCAGGGGCAGCAGAGGCCCCTCACAGCCAGGGGCAGCAGAGGCCCCTCACAGCCAGGGGCAGCAGAGGCCCCTCACAGCCAGGGGCAGCAGAGGCCCCTCACAGCCAGGGGCAGCAGAGGCCCCTCACAGCCAGGGGCAGCAGAGGCCCCTCACAGCCAGGGGCAGCAGAGGCCCCTCACAGCCAGGGGCAGCAGAGGCCCCTCACAGCCAGGGGCAGCAGAGGTCCCTCAACAAGAGGCAGCACGGAAGAAACGTATTGTATTTAAATAGCTCTGACTTTTAACACATTCATATGAAAGTTTAAATACTACTGTAAATCCATACACTAAACACTCACAGCCCAAAATTATAATATACTAATCAAAATAACCTGAATCAACTGAAAAAAATCATTAAAATGTTTACATCACCAGAGATTCTTAAACTTCACCAGACTCCTCTAGCCACCTGGATATCGTGGGTACACAGTTAAACTGTGCTCAGTCAGAAGTATGCTGCAAATTACACAGGAGCAAGAACACCTGCTTGCAGCCGTCTCCTTCCGTCTGTCCGTCTGCCTGTGTGTGTGTGTGTGTGTGTGTGTGTGTGTGTGTGTGTGTGTGTGTGTGTGTGTGTGTGTGTGTGTGTGTGTGTGTGTGTGTGTGTGTGTGTGTGTGTGTGTGTGCAGGGGTTGAATCATAGCTCCTGGCCCCGCCTCTTCACTGGTCGCTACTAGGTCCACTCTCCCTGCTTCAGGAGCTTTATCGTACCTCGTCTTAAAGCTATGTATGGATCCTGCCTCCACTACTCTCCAGATTATTCCACTTCCTGAAAACTCTATGACTGAAGAAAAACTTCCTAACATCCCTGTGACTCATCCGAGTCTTCAACTTCCAATTGTGACCCCTTATTGCTGTGTCCCACCTTTGAAACATCCTGTCCCTATCCAACTTGTCAATTCCTTACAGTATTTTGTATGTCGCTATCATGTCCCCCCTATCCTCCAGTGTCGTCAGGTCGATTTCCCTTAACCTTTCCTCTTAGGACCTCAAACCTCTGGGACTAGTCTTGTTGCAAACCTTTGCACTTTGTGTTTACCTGGAGAGATTTACCTGGAGAGAGTTCCGGGGGTCAACGCCCCCGCGGCCCGGTCTGTGACCAGGCCTCCTTAGGTCAGTGTCCCAGGATGCGACCCACACCAGTCGACTAACACCCAGGTACCCATTTTACTGATGGGGAACATAGAAATCAGGTGGAAAGAAACACGTCCAATGTTTCTACTCTGTCTGGGAATCGAACCCAGGCCCTCACCGTGTGAAGCGAGAGCGTTAACCACCAGGCCACCAGAGATACTGGTGATGCATACTCCAGCATGGGCCTGAGGTACACGGTGTACGTAGTTTTGAACGATTCCTTACTGAGGTGTCGCAACGCTATTCTTAGGTTTGCCAGGCGCCCATATGCTGCAGCAGTTATTTGGTTGATGTGCGCCTCGGGAGAGGTGTTCTGTATTATACTCGCCCCAAGATCCTTTTTCTTGACTGAGGTTTGCAGTCTTTTGTCCCCTAGACGGTACTCTGTCTGCAGTCTTTTTTGCCCTTCCACAATCTTCATGACTTTACACTTGGTGGGGTTAAAATCCAGGCGCCAGTTCCTGGACCAGGCTTGCAGCCTATTCAGATCCCTTTGTAATCCTGCCTGATCCTCATCCGATTGAATTATCTTCATTAGCTTCACATCGTCTGCAAAGAGGGATACTTCTCAATCAATCCCTTATGTCATGCCATTCACATGTACCAAAAAAATCACCAGTCCTAGGACTAACCATTGTGGAACCCCGCTCATTACAGGTACCCACTGACACCTCGTCACGTGCCATGACTCGTTGTTTCCTTCCCGTCAGGCGTTCTCTGATCCCTTGCCGTGCCTTTCCTGTTATACCTGCCTGATCCTCTAACTTTTGCACTAATCTCTTGTGTGGAACTGTGTCGAAAGTCTTCTTACAGCCCAAGAAAATGCATTCTACCCACCCTTCTTGTCTTGCTTCCGTCACCTTGTAGTTGAACTCTAATAAGTTTGTGACACAGGATTTCCCTTCCCTGAAACCGTTCTGGTTGTTGTACACAAGCTCATTCCTTTCTAGGTGCTCCACCACTCTTTTGGTAATCTTCTCCATGACTTTGTGTACTGTACATGTTAGGGATACTGGTCTGTAGTTCAATGTTGCGTGTGTTCCCTTTCTTAAAAATTGGAACTACATTTGCTGTCTTCCACACCTCAGGTAGTCACCCTGTTTCGACAGATGTGTTGAAGATTGTTAGTGGCACACACAGTGCCTCTGCTCCCTCTCTCAGAACCCACAGAAATGTGTGGTCTCACTGCCTTTGAGGTATTAATTTGCTTAGCAGACTTCACCTCCTCAGTTGTGTATTGTGTCCAGCACGTGATGTACCCCACCATTCCGGCTTTCTGGAGTCCTTTCTGTCTCCAGTGAAAATATTTCCTTAAATCCCACGTTGAGCTCTTCGCATATTTCTCAGTCGTTTCTTGTGAGCTCTCCTCCTTCCTTCCTCAGCCTGATTACCATTGACTGTTGTTTTCCTCCTGATGTAGCTATACAACTGCTTTGGGTCAGACCTGGCTTTCAATGCTACGTCATTTTCGTACTGCTGATGGGCCTTCCTCCTTACCAGGCTCTGCTGGTACTATTATTTTCCTGGGTCCTTTGTCTTCTATACTTTTTCCCACTCTCTAGCACACTTAGTTTTGGTTGGTCTCTACACTTTTGGGTAAACCAAGGGTTCGTTCTAGTCTCCCCAGTATTTCTGTTGCCCTTTAGTACGAACCTGTCCTCTGCCTCCTTGCAATTTGTCGTTATGTATTCCATCATTTCATTTGCCGATTTTTCCACAAGTCTCTTTCCAACTGAGCCTCGTTTAGGTAATTGCTCATACCTGTGCAGTCCCCTCTTTTGTAGTTTGGCTTCTCCCATTGTACTCTTCCTGCTTCCCTCTTCATCTGTAACTACTATGTATTCGAAGCTCAGCACCACGTGATCAGAGCTCTGAGAGGCCTTGCAAATGTGACGTCCCCAGTGTCTGAATTACTCCTCCTCCTCCCCCCCTCCCTCCCCCTCCCCCTCTGGTAGTGTCCCCAGCATGTTGATGAATGAGGTTTTCCAGTACTACCTCCATCATCATAGCCCTCCAACTTTCAGGTCCCTCATATGGCTCCAGGTTTTCCTCATTCAATTTCCTTGTGATTGCAGTTGCCCACATCTATTAACTTTGCCCTGCCAACGTGGGCCCTTCTGGCCACCTCGCCTAATGTATCAACGATTGCTCTGTTGCTCTCGTCATATTCTTGATAACCAGTTGGAAAGATGGCATCTGTTATCATTCCTGTGAACTTGGTTTCCGTGAGTGTTATGATGTCTGGTGATATCTCTGATTTTTTCGTGCCATTCTTCACATAATTTATTATTCCATCTGTGTTGGTGTACCATACCTTTAATTTCCTTTCCAACACTATTCTGAGGGTTTTGTAAGGGCTGGGGAGTGGGAGACCTGGCAGGGTGCTATGGGAGTCGACTGTGTAGGGTAGGGTGGGGACTAAGTGTGTTTTGTTTTGGGATATGTTTGAGTGCAAGGTTCTGTGGGTAGTTGCACTTGCTGCTGCTCCCGACTCCGGTTGTCCCTTCCCGAGTCTAGCTTCGTCTCTTTCTTGCCCACTTTCGTCTTTTTATCCTCTCTCAGTTTCTGTCGTTCTGTTCTCATTCTGTGATGATCTAGGTACACCCTCTGGTATTTTGCTGTTTCCTTTAGCTATGGTTGCGGCTGTCTTTAAAATCAACCTGACTGGTAGATTTCTTCCCCCTCTAGTATTAGCTAAGTTATGTCCTCTCCTGTCTGATATTTTCAATCTCTTTTTCTGTTCCTGTCATCTTCGTATGTCCTCCCTTCGGTTTCCTGAAGCTCATGAATAAAAATGACCTCTCCCTCTCCTCTTCCCATTTTGTCCTCTGCCAGGGCTGTCAAAATTTATTTTGAAATATTACCAAACTTTTCACGAAAAGGTACCAAAAATCACAAAAACGTACCAAATTTTAATCAATGTATAAACCCTATAAAACATCTTACAAAGGAAAAAATACATTTAACTTACATTACATCTTACTAAAACGCTGAAACAGAAATGCATTCAATTTACCTTACAGTTTGTTAACAGAGAACTACTACTTCAACTGATTTAACATTATATCAAGTTTTTTGTTACACTGTCACAAAGCTCTTTTGGTGGGTCTGACGCCTCAAGCAACTCCAATTTTGCACGCAATTCACAAGATATAAAGCGCTGAAACATTTGCTTTGTAAGGTAAAGAAAAATTTATGTTTTTACTCTAAATTCTTGCAATTCTTTTAGGGGAAATATTTGATGAATTATCCATGCATATCTCTTCAACAATGGCACCACAGTAACTGTCATTTATCCTCATATACTGAAAGATCATATAACATTGATTTTACTTATATTAAGTTTCAAAATTTCTCACTTGATGAAATTACTAAGGAATCCCTTTAACACTAGTGTTACTAGAATTCCTTAACTTGTGTGTTCTATATGTTTCTGCTGGATACTCCATATTGAGCTTATTCACATCAGGCAAAATATAAGCTAAGAAAGCATAATACCTTTTTGTAATGGGATTTTGTAATTTTTGAAGCTATAGGAATGCCATCTTCTAATGCAGCAGATGTAAACAAAAATAAAAGTGCAGGCTATTGTTCTAAAATTATTTTATTGCAGCTAATGTGGAGAACATTTTGAGGATTGGTATTTATAAATGTTTGAAATTCTTTATATTTATTTATGTGCTTAGGACTATTGCTCAAATATGAAAAAATATTTCTGGCTAACTCTTCCAAATAATGTGGCATCTCAGTGCAGGCTTTAGAAGCAACCAAATACAATGAATGGCAAACAAGGTTGTATGAAGATACGAGATTTTTCTGTTTTAAGAGATACTGGGTTCTTCCTTTGCTTCCTAACATAACACTAACATCAACACTGGCAAACTGGCAAATCCTATTAGGTTTTTAAAAGGGATTTCATTGTTAAAAAACGCCTCTGTACAATTATAAATTCCTAGAGCAGCTAGGTTTTTTATTTCTAAACGTGTGAGAAATATGTACAGTGTTTTTTTGAACTTCAGCATCATAATGTCTAGCTACCAGAATAAGTTTGATAGTAGAAATAACTTATCTCATCACTAATTTTGTCACCTTCACCTTAGATACTAGGTTACAGAAGTAACGTAGAATCATAATGAACATTTATCAGACGTACGAAATGCTAACGTTTTAAAAAATGAGCATGGATCAAAAAATTATTGCTTTGAGGCTTCTGAGAAAAAAACTTTAAAATATTAACACAAATTCCTAAAACGTAACAAAAATATCGAGCGTCGTACCAAACGTACAGTAGGTGTAAACACCAATTTTGTACGAACGTACTAACTTTGGCAGCCCTGCTCTCTGCATCTCTGGGTCCCATTTAAACACAGCCATTGCTGCTCTCTCATCATTTCCTGGATCTTGTGTTGACCTGATGACGACTCTGCAGTGGGCCTATCACCTTCTCTAACTGCACCCTGCCCCCCTTCACTTACTGCTGCCCCTGTGCTCAGCAGCATGCCATTATTGATCCTCTACATTTCCTGGTGGCCCGATAAAGCCTCAACATAGGACTAAGCTCCTTTCTTTCCTAATGTTCCGTCATTGGATATTGGTGTATCTGCTCCTGATGGCATGACCCCTTCTGTTCTTTGGCTCTATCTTGCTTCAGCATTTTCAGTTCAACTTCTAGGCTCTGCATCCTGGCTTCTGCAGCTTCGATTCACAACTTCCACTTCTTGTTCTCTGCATCCATCCTCTCCTCCATTTTAGCAATAAGCTCAACTAGCTTCCTTTCCCAATCTTGTTCCATCCTTCCTTTTCAGGCCAGTCTTTCTCTGTTCCCCTGGGTCTTCGACCTCCCCTCTGGTGCGTGCGTGCGCGTGAGAGAGAGAGAGAGAGAGAGAGAGAGAGAGAGAGAGAGAGAGAGAGAGAGAGAGAGAGAGAGAGAGAGAGAGAGAGAGAGAGACACACCAACCACAGTTACTTGCCTTCCCACGACAAAACTACTATGATGTTCTCGTTTGAGAAACAGCCACCACGACTCCCATAATTCACTGCTAACTGAACCAAACATCACTGCCACGATCAACCATCATTTCCCTACGACCGACCATGACCATCGCCTCTCCCCTCTACAATCTAAACTACTATCCCTGCCACCATTGCCCATTATATGACGCAAGATTCAAGCCAAGCCCATAAAACTACCACCCCTGTCACCAGTGAACATTATACGACCAAGGATTCAAGCCAAGCTCATAAAACCATTCATTGTGCTCTGGATATTATGAAGAAATAACCTGGTTGGGCCTGGTCATAAGACCCTGGTAGATGCCCGCTATCTTTTCCTCTAGTACATTAATATTTACGAAAAGCTTCGTTTCTATTGAAAAGCAATATTATCAAAACTGCGTCAACGTTCGCAACGCAAGATGTCTTTTGATGGGACTTCGCACTTACAATGACGGCTTCCCAAGCGGTCATTAATGTTGCCAGATCAAAAGATACTCTTATATTCAGAAGCATTTTATGGCATCAACTACACAAGCCCATACGGAGCATGAGGCTATCAAAACGAAATAAATACAAGCGCTCCCATACTAACACCTTCCAACAAGCTATTTTGATTATGAATGAGATTGGCATGATTTCCAGAAAGGTTGGTGGGAGGGTACGAGGTGGCTCACAGAGTGGGTGCAAGTATTGGCACCTTTACACCTGGCAAATTACTCTCCGAAACACGCCCGCAAAAACAAATCAATATGACTTCTCCTGGCAGTGGGCGTGTTTCTGGCGGAAGGTGGGCGGCCATCCGATGATATCTAAGCCAACATCATATAGGAGAAGGGTGGGGATGACGCCTTTCCCCCTAGATAGCTACAGAAACAGTTGCACGCCACTAGGTATGAATCCATCTCTCCGTTTAAAAGTAACAAAACTTCAACCTTTTTCAGTCACTGTATTGTAGCAACATTAACAAGGTACAGCAGTCGTATGTACAGGGTCATACATCTTCGGAGACTTGATAACATAGATGGCCTGAATTATATAACCCATTAACTAAAACAACCGTTGTTGAAGCGTTACACAGCGTGCTTACAGTCTGAGAGACTGAACATACCAGCGTATAGAGATAAAGGAGACAAGTTATACCTGTACAAAAGACAGGTTCTGGTAAATATATAAAAGTTTATGCCTTTCAGGAAACAATTACAGAGACCCCCTCTCGTATCTTTATCTGAGCCATTATTACTGCATCAGGCACAAGATAAATTTTACTACCATTACCTTCTTGACAAATAGGTGACAAATGATATTTGGAACTGTTGAAACTGTCCATACTTGTTACCCGTTTCAAGGTCATTTTTTTCCTTAGCAATCAGGTATTTGCCTAGGCTTATTAGGCATATTAATTATATACACTATATGCAAGACACGCCATGGGGGATGGGATGGCAATCTTTAGCTCAGGTACTTTCACACTACTCTGTGCATCATCAGGAGCTAATATATATATATATATATATATATATATATATATATATATATATATATATATATATATATATATATATTATACACATGCATATACATAAACATATATACACATATGTATATATATATATATAATTACACATATATAAATAAAAATATATACACATACATATATACACATTACACACGCATATATAATGTCGTGCCGAATATGTAAAACTGGTCAATTAGCAAGAACTCATTTAAAATTAAGTCCTTTCTAAAATTTTTTTTTTGTACGTTTAAAATTATTTTTTT
>NC_091316.1:14627402-14684902 GCF_038502225.1 Cherax quadricarinatus
TGTTGAGACTCTTTAGGATAGTTTCCCAGGAAATGTCTGATAATTCCTCGCTACCTTTTTCCCCTCTAGTCAATTCTCAGACTACTGAACATGAATTTACTAAACATCTCGTCACGTCGACTGTTGCTGACGTTTAACACACGTCTTTAAGCTTGTTTGCACTTCATTGAGATTGTGATTTAGTGAATGTTACAAATCTTTTTAGAGGTTTATTTTAAAATATAAGATATTGCGTATTTTCACTTCTGTATTCTGCTATTTGTGGGTTATAAAGGAGACTTTTCGTAAAGCCTGAGGTGACATAACACCAATAGTTAAGGTTACTATAGTACTTAAAATAGGGATTACAGTAAGTTTACCCTAAATACAAACACTAACATCTGTGTATATACATATACAAACCTCTGTGTGTATATACACACACATCCACACTAGATTTCTCACAAAACTCTAAGTACTCTTTATGCCTACTGTATCCTTCCCATATTTTCATGTTGCAATAAATTTAAAGATAATTTACATGATGCCTTATCTTTATTGCATTTAAAATATGTAGTCACGCCATCTTATGTAGGAGAGAGAGAAAGAGGGGGAGAAAAAGAGAAAGAGGGCTAGTGAGAAAGTGAGAGTGAGACGTGAGGGGACGGGAGGGATGTGATGGGGGTGTTCCCTTCCCTAGCCCCAGCAGCAGCTGATCGATCGGTGTGGCTGGAGCATGTCTGGAGGGTAGCTGCCTGCCTGCCAGCCTGCCTGCCTGCCTGCCAGCCTGCCTGACTCAGTGTGCACGTCCCAGACACCACAACCCTCGCACACCGCCAACAACCGTCCTCACCGACCTACATCTCTGAACCCACCTCCAACCTTCCCCACCCCAATAACCCCGACACCACTACCCCCCAGATCTCCAGCCCCACCCCCATCACCTCCACCCTCATCCCAACTACCAGCAACACTCCCACCTACACAAACTCCATGTTCAGCCCCCAACTCCTCCAACATTTACCCCCTCACCTCCAACCCCTACACACTAACACTTATAAATGTTAGGTTAAGTATTGTAACTTATTGCTTTGTGTACATTGTAAATTAGATAACTGCTCTATTTAAAACTTTTTTTTTCATACAGATCAGCTATTCTGTTTGGTTATTGCTTTTAATTGTTTTAGAACCGATGATGAATTTGATAATCTGGAAGTTTGCATATGAAATAATATTTACCACGGCTTTGGTAGCTCGAGTGCTAGTCCAGTAGCTCAGTTGTTAGTGCACTTGGTTCACACACTGAGGTTCATGGTTCGATCCCCCGGTACGGGTGGAAACTTAAGGGCGATTTTCCGTAACACACCTGCTGTCCTAGAGTTTACCTGGAGAGAGTTTCGGGGGGTCAACGCCCCCGCGGCTCGGTCTGAGACCAGGGTCTGATCAACAAGGCTGTTACTGCTGGCCGCACGCAAGCTGACGTACGAACCACAGCCCGGTTGGTCAGGTACTGACTTTAGGTGCCTGTTCAGTGCCTTCTTAAAGACAGCCAGGGGTTTATTGGTAATCCCCTTTATGTATGCTGTGAGGCAACTGAACAGTCTTGGGGCCCCGGACACTTATTGTGTTGTCTTTCAGTGTACTCGTGGCGCCCCTGCTTTTCATCGGGGGAATGTTGCATCCCCTGCCGAGTCTTTTGCTTTCATAGGGAGTGATTTTCATGAGCAGGTTTGGTACCAATCCCTGCAGGACCTTCCAAGTATATATTATCATTTCTCTCTCTCGCCTGCGTTCTAGGGAATACAGATCAAGGACCTTCAATAGTTCCCAGTAATTTAGGTGCCTTATCGTACTTATTTGTGCCGTGAAAGTTCTTTGTACACTCTCCAGGTCTGCAATGTCGCCAGCCTTGAAGGGAGCCGTTAGTGTACAACAGTATTCCAGCCTAGAGGGAACACGCGATTTGAAGAGAATCATCACGGGCTTGGCGTCCCTAGTTTTGAAGGTTCTCATTATTCATCCTATCATTTTCCTAGCAGATGTGGTAGATACGTTGCTGTGGTCTTTGAAGGAGAGATCCTCTGACATTATCACTCCCAGGTTCTTTACATTACTTTCCCGCTTTATTGTATGGTTAGAATTTGTCGTATACCCTGATACATTGTTAATTTCCTCAAGTTTCCTATATCTGAGTAGTTGAAATTTCTCATCGTTGAACTTCATATTGTTTTGAGTGGCCCATTCGAAGATTTGGTTGATGTCCGCTTGGAGTCTCGCGGTGTCTCCGATGGAGGTCACTGCTTGGTAATCCGGGTGTCATCCGCCACGGAAGACACGGCTTACATCTCTATGTCAGAAATGAGGATTAGGAATATAGAATGGGAGCGAGTACTGTGCCTTGTGGAACAGAGCTTTTTACCGTGGCTGCCTGGGACTTTACTCTTTTTACTAGTACTCTGTGTTCTATTTGTCAGGATATTATAGATCCATCTACTAACTTTTCCTGCTACTCCTTTATCACGCATTTTGTGCGCTATTACACCATGGTCACACTTGTCGAAAGTGTTTGCAAAGTCTGTGTATATTACATCTGTATTTTGTTTATCCTCTACAGCATCCAGGACCTTGTCATAGTGGTCCAGTAGCTGGGACAGGCAGGAGCGACCTGCTCTAAACCCGTGTTGCCCTGGATTGTGTAACTGATGGGTATCTAGGTGGCTGGCGATCTTGTTTCTTAGAACCCTCTCAAAGATTTTTATGATATGGGATTTTAGTGCTATAGGTCTGTAGTTCTTTGCAATTGCTTTACTGCCACCTTTGTGGAGTGGGGCTATGTCTGTTGTTTTTAGTGTGTGTAGAATGACCCCTGTGTCCATGCTCCCTCTCCATAAAATGCTGAAGGCACGCGATAGGGGCTTCTTGCAATTCTTGATGAACACGGAGTTCCACGAGTCTGGGCCTGGGGCAGAGTGCATGGGCATGTCATTCATTGCCTCTTCAAAGTCTTGTGGAGTTAGGATTGAGAATTTTTAAATTACCAAATTTTGGGTTTCGTTCATAAAGAATTCATTTGGATTGTCGACCCTTAGTCTGGGCAGTGGCTCGCTGAACACTGAGTCATATTGAGACTTCAGGGCCCCAATACTGGATGTTATTTTTCCCTTAGATTTGGCATAAGAGAAGTATTTTTTTTTCAATTTCCTTTATGACTTTTAGTTCTTCCTGTGATTGTCTCCTGTAAGATTCCTTCAGTTTAAGTTCGATATTTGCAATTTCATTTATTAGTGCCTCGCTTCGTATTTCAGATATATTGGCCCCACTCAGCAGCTCCGACTCTTCGCCTTCGTCTGTATAGGGAGCGTCTCTCTCTTTCTAGTTTACATCTTCTCTTTCTTTTTCTTAATGGAATGTGTCTTGAGCAGACCTCAAGAACCATAGAATATTTTTTTTCAAGGCAAATGTTCAGATCCGTGTTGTTTAAGATATCTTTCCAGCTTGTTTCATATATAGGACATGGTTTACTTGATCTCACTGTTTTTGTTATTGAAATTTAATTTCGTGAACAGACCTTCATGACTGCTCACGAGCCCTGTTATGTTGTGATCTGAGTGTGTCTTTGATACGGTTCTATTACGTATTAGATAGTCGTTGTTAGTGAAGATGAGGTCCACCGTATTTTCTAGTATTGTAGGCTCTTACTATTTGCTGGTTTAAGGTGAATTTAGTGCAGAGATTTAATAGTTCGTGTGTGTGTGTGAATTTTCATCTGAGCTGCCTCATGAGGTGATCTCTGCTAAAACACTACTATACTCCTCCATTTTAGCTGTCTCAAGTTGCAATCTCGTAGTAGTAAGATGTTTGGGGCAGGAGTTGGGAGATTTTCCAGACAATGGTTAATTTTCACAAGCTGCACCTGGAATTGCTGGGAAGTTGCATCTGGAGGTTTGTATATCACCACAATGACAAGGTTTTGGTCTTCAATCTTTACCGCCAAAACTTCAACTACATCATTTGAGGTGTTTAGTAGTTCTGTGCAAATGAGTGACTGACGCACAGTCTGTGAACGCAGCAAACATTGCATTTGACTCCATGAGCAGTCCCTTGATGCAAGGAATTTTGTTTTTTTGACGGTTTTAGACCCTGTATGTTTGCAAAGACATGTCGTTATATTGGTGGAATTTAGGGGTTTTTTATTTGCTGGCTCTAATATCTGTTGTTCTGGAGTAGAGGCCAATGTCCGTGCCTCTGCTCCAGAAGTGTTTTCAGTTGTAGGATCGTCATTTCTTGCCAGTCTTTTTCCCTCCTGTCCCTAAAAAACCTCTGTCCCTGGAGAGGTTGTAGCTCCCCTCTTTTGTTTCCCATAGTCTCGTTGGTCTGTGTCTTCTAGTCCCCTTTAGGTTAGGCTAGGTGTGGGTTCCAAACTGGTGCTGCATATTCCAATATGGGCCTAACGTAAACAGTGTAAAGGGTCCTGAACGATTCTTTATTAAGATGTCGGAATGCTGTTCTTAGGTTTCCTAGGTGCCCGTATGCTGCAGCAGTTATTTGGTAATGTGCGCCTCACCCCAACATCCTTTTTCTTGGGTGAGGTTTGTAGTTTTTGCCCCCCCCCCCCAGGCTGTACTGCGTTTGCGGTCTTCCTTGCCCTTCCCCAATCTTCATGACTTTGCATTTGGTGGGGTTGAACTCCAAGAGCCAGATGCTGGACCAGGCATGCAACCTGTCCAGATGTGTGTGTGGTGTGTGTGTGGTGTGTGTGTGGTGTGTGTGTGGTGTGTGTGTGGTGTGTGTGTGGTGTGTGTGTGGTGTGTGGTGTGTGGTGTGTGTGTGGTGTGTGTGTGGTGTGGTGGGTGTGGTGGGGTGTGGTGTGGTGGGTGTGGTGTGGTGGGTGTGGTGTGGTGGGTGTGGTGTGGTGGGTGTGGTGTGGTGGGTGTGTTGTGGTGTGGTGGGTGTGGTGTGGTGTGGTGTGTCTGGTGTGGTGGGTGTGGTGTGGTGGGTGTGGTGTGGTGGGTGTGGTGTTGTGGGTGTGGTGTGGTGGGTGTGGTGTGGTGGGTGTGGTGTGGTGGGTGTGGTGTGGTGGGTGTGGTGGGTGGGTGTGTGGTGGGTGGGTGTGTGGTGGGTGGGTGTGTGGTGGGTGGGTGTGTGGTGGGTGTGTGGTGGGTGTGTGTGTGTGTGTGTGTGTGTGTGTGTGTGTGTGTGTGTGTGTGTGTGTGTGTGTGTGTGTGTGTGTGTGTGTGTGTGTGTGCGCGCGCAATGCCACAGGATTATAGAAAAAATAGCTCCAAGCCTTTCGTAACAATGCCAGTGCTTCGTCAGGAGCTATACAATGTAGCAATAGGTAAATAGAGTGGGAAAAGCCTCAGAAGAAAGCAGGCAGTGTAGTCAGCACTGACGACACTGCCTTCTTGCCTCAGAATTCTCCCACTAAAGTCTGTATTGCTACACTGCATAGCTCCTGACGGGGCCGCATGAAACTATGAACAGTTAAAAATAAAAAAAATCTACGAAGTATTATTACCCAAAGATAACCCAAGAAAATAAGCCGTGTGGTTTATTTCCGCTCTAGTGTTCAGGTACACTTCCGTAGGGTGAATCACACAGCGGCCAATTAGCGCCCAAATACCTATTTCCTGCTAGATGAACAGGGGCAGTAGGTTTACGGAGACTTATCCATACGGTCTTCCCTCGCCGACGATTAGCTACAATTTTTTAATTCTGAGCCGAACAGTCGCACAAGCTACAAGACACAGATAAGACAGGTGACATGGCAAGGCAGGAGGAAAAAAAAGTGAACCATTACATAAGACCTTTTACACACACACACACACACACACACACACACACACACAGCTGATGCATGACCCCATACGAGTTTAGCAGAGTACAATAATAATAAATATAATAAAAAGATGCAAACTGCCAGAAGTCAGTAGGACTAATCGCCTCATCTCCAAGCTTCGCCGCCACTAAAAAATACACGAAATTATACATATTAAATTCCTATCTAGCGTCTGCATCTTGTAGCACAACTGCACGTGTAGCACAAACTGCATGTGTAGCACAAACTGCATGTGTAGTTCTATCAAAATCCATTAATAATGCTTGCTCATTGTTTAAGTTGAAGGACGGGGTTGGGGGGAGCGTTGGTGAAGAGATGGTGCCTACTGAGTGCCCTGGTGAAAAATGTCAAGACTGACGTGAATGTAACTTCTTGCCTCAGCTGGCGCGCGCTGTCTGGCCTCAGCTAGAAACTGCGCACTACTGTCTGGTCTCAGCTGGTAAAACTATTCACCTTCAATGAGAGCGCTTTTATGAGGGTGAAAGGCTTTCGATCCAAAAAACTAGGAGCTACCCTCTCCACCTCAAACTTGATTGACTCGCATATCTTCCCAGGTGTTTTATAACTTACGCATTTAACGCTTGTTCAAGTACGTACTAATAATGTGAACCTGCACAAGAATACTGGCTACAGTACACTTGTAGACCTGTAATCATACCTTTACTTTTTTAAGGCATTTGTGCTACAATTTGCAACAATTATAATTTGTAAAGTTTAGAGAGAGAGAGAGAGAGAGAGAGAGAGAGAGAGAGAGAGAGAGAGAGAGAGAGAGAGAGAGAGAGAGAGAGAGAGAGAGAGAGAGATTTTGTCCCCCAGTGACTATCAGTTCACAAAGCCTGGCAGATAAAACGTCTTTACAATGAAATGTCACAACCAGCATTTTAAATATGTATTATTTACATACTGCCGACATACTCTACCACTGCATTACCATACCACTCGTGGTAAGACCAGACTTCGCACAAGCCTTATATAAATAAAACCAATTTGTTACTGTTTTTGACTACCAGTTGTTGGATTACAGCAATAGTCCAAATTAGGAAACTATTACTGATTAAGACCTACGAATATCGCCCATAGGTCACCTTCCCCGTTACTCGGTCCCAAACTAAGCTCAAACAACTTGAGGAACAGAGGGAAGTGTACTCAATATTACAGCTTTCCATGGAAAAACTGAAATTTAAGTTAAAGGTTTGTGAGAAACAACGCTATAGGCCCGTCGGTGAGACTCACCCGCGCGCCCAAACCACCGAAAACGCGACTAGTCCGAGGCAAAGGTCACTGGGGTTGCCGTTCCCCGACTGCATACGACATCCTGACTACCCTGGATCGGCACACCTTATATACACTGACTTGTGCGTCTCTTAGTGTATATTTAGGTGTACAAACGCAATTTATTTTAATTCCCGTTTGAATTAAATAGAAAATACGCTTGACAGAGTTACGTACAGTACCAATTGTACAACGTCTCAACTCTTAATTCATTTTAAAGTCTTGTTGGTATCATTTAGCATTTGATATATTATCTTACAGAATATAGGCTGCCGTCAATAGACTTAGCAGTGGCTTACCCCAAAGTGTCTTTATGTATATTCATCATAAGTGGCGTCGTCGGCGGAATGGAATGCGTCTGGCTAACACCTAAAGGCAAAGCTTGGAACAGACGCCAGTCTTAAAGCTGCACAGGAGCGAGCAAACCTTGGGTGATAACTATCGTCTCTACAGCCCACCTCACTACACAGCCACCCTCACGCACAATCTTTGCTAACCCTTTAATTCTAACATAATTGCAACTGCAGGTCAAAAAAGGTGGTAACCTAGGGCGAGGCTGCAGGACCAATTTTAAAGAATCAATGCGTGGATGGAGGGAGGGAGGGAGGGTGTGTCTGCCTAAGAGGATGCAGCCAGCCACTCCTGAGAGGAAGGGTGGGACCCTGTCGACTGACTAGCAGAATAATCACGTCGCGGGGGTGGTCAGTACTCAACAGAAGTGGAAGTGTTTGTGCCTTAAACAAAGACAGTGAAGGGGTCCGCCTGCTGAGTGCGTGCGTGTGTACACCTATATGGAGATTGTAGGGGTCACGTCTCTGCTTTTGACCCAATGTCTTAGCTGTCGATACTAGGCTCACGCTCTCTTCTTTGAAAGCCTTATCATACCTCTTACTGAAGCTATGTATGGATCCTGTGTGTGTGTGTGTGTGTGTGTGTGTGTGTGTGTGTGTGTCGGTCGAGCGAGACTATCTAAAAAGAACAAAAAATTAGCTCCAGGCCTTTCGTAACATTGCTAGTGCTTCGTCAGGAGCTGTATAATGTAGCAATAGATAAAATGAGTGTGAAAAGTCTCTGAAGAAACAAGCAGGCAGTGTAGTCAGCACTAACAACATTGCCTACTTACCTCAGAATTCTCCCACTCAGTCTGGTTAATGCTGCATTGCATAGCTCCTGACGGGGCCGCATGAAATTATGAAGCTGTTAAAAAGAAAAAAAATCTACGGAGTATTCTTACCCCAAGATAACCCAAGAAAAATAAGCAGTGTGGTTAATTTCCTCATTTACGCGCGAGAGTTTAAATAAGGAAAATCACATTTGCAGTCATGCATTTTAATATGAAAATATACCACAGTGATAAATAACAAATATCCGAGCACTTTAATGTACCTACACATCTTCAGGTGTTAGATAAAACAAGCTAGGTGAGGGGACTCTCCTAAGTCTAAATGGAAGATGCTCGCAGCAAGCCTACTAGTCCAGGCTAGGCAGGGCCCTCTCAAAACTAAAAAATTAGGTGTAGTAGCAGTGGTGGTGGCAGCAGACCAACTATACAATCAAAGTCTTATTAATTACTATGAAACCTATAATCCTTGAGGAATGGCACTTTTGACTGGCTCCCATTCCGATTTCACCCATAAACTGCTTTCGGTTAGTCAGCAATGTCTTGACAGAGATTTGGTGAAGGAAGAATATATTAAGATTATTTGCGTAACTAACTTCTTTCCAGGTTTGTAGTTGTTACTAGTAGTTTCTTATAGGACAACCCTCACTGCAGGCCTGCAATCCAAGTACTGGAGTCCATAAAACGTAATTTCACTTTCATTTAACGGGATTCTCTGCCGAATTTCATCAAATGCCTTGCTGAAGTCTAAAACAACCCATTCTATATAACGGTCCACTGCCTCCAATGTTGTACTGAAGTTCGGAAAACTTGCTAGTCAAGAACGGCCCCCTGTGAATCTGTTGTGATTCGTTAATTAAATTGTGCTCATCAAGGTGGCTTACTGTTATATCTTGCTATTAACTAGATAATTTGTCTTCTATTTAGATCAGGCTTACTGGGCGATAATTTGATGCCATGAATTTAACCTGATTCGAAGATAGGAATTATATTAACCACCTTCCTGTTTACAGTGATATATTGAACAGGCTAGTTAGCGGCTCACAAATTTCTACCACGAGTTTGATGATTGGTGGCTTGATGGTTAGCAACTGAAGTGGTGGTGCCTTCGGCTCATATCTGAAGGGCCTGGGTCTGATCCCAGCAAAATGGAAAAGCTGAGCATGTTTTCTTTACACCTGTTGCCTCTGTTCACCTAGCAGTAAATAGGTACCCGAGTGCTAGCCGACTGCTGAGAGTATCATCCTGGGGACGAGAATCAAAAGACCTCAATGAAAATAAATCATACATAATAGCTTCATGGGGTTATCCCGGGTTACCAACTCGAATAAAATCTACTTTTAACAGTTCATCGAGCACCGTGGATTTATTTTGCTTTAATCGGTCTACTTGTCTGATAACCATTACTTAGTTTCCTTTAGGCCTTCTGTAATTAATTTATGCGATGTATGTACCTTACGTGAAGACCGACAGGATTTTTTTTTAAAAGAGCACATATCCTCATTAACAGTAAGCTGTCCAGATACATTTTTAATGGGCATAGATTTTTACCCTGATCTTTATCCTGTACTCTTTAAAAACTTTTCGGATTTGTCTTTGACTGCCTTGAAACTTCAATATCGTAGTCTCGTTTAGGTTTCCTTAGGTCATGTATGTCTTAATATGAACACTGTCCTGTAAAGCTACCCTCGTCTCTTTTAGTGCACCTATAAATTCTTTCCTCTCTCCCAAGAGATGTTTTAGTCTCTCATCCATTCAAGATATTTTTTATCTAATCTAAATTTCCCTGTGGGGAATTGTTCCTCACAGGGTACAGCTTGCACGTTGATTAAAAAAAAAGTAATATTGGTAATTCTTTTAGTTACTGTTTGTAAGACAGCAGCACCTGTCAGGTTGTAACCGTCAACGTTACACAGACGCTCCTGAAGTAAATTATAATCCGTAGAGCGAAAATCTGGGACTTACTACATTTTCATCATCATACTCTGTTAATATTAAAGACTAACAGATTTGTGCCAAGATCTTCAGTGATCTTTACAGTATTGACATTAGTCTCCTTGTCTGCCGTAAGGAAATCACGCAGACTGGTTCTGTTACAAGCTACTTCACAAAACTTCTAAATTGCTACTATGAAGTCGAACTTAAAACTAATAAAAATTCCAATCAATTTGAATAAAATTAAAAATACCCAAGAATAAGTACATCATCGTGTAGCCGAAGTCTTAACAAAGTCATCCAAAAACTCTGCTTTATTAACTTCCCTGGTTCTGCTGGTTCATAATGAAGACCTTGGATCAACTGGAAACAAACAGCTTATCAGTCAGTTCCTTCAGATCTCATTTTTGATGTAACAGTTAAAGTTTTCTCATTGTATCTGGTAAAGTTTATCACCGTGGAGTAATTTAAAACCATTTATCATATTCCTTCAAGGTAGAGTCCTTCATGCAGAGCGCTCTACCCAGGAAGTAGGTGCTGTGTGACTTTACGAGTTTAGTGTTTCCTCTGAATATGAGGTGAATGCAAGGTGACGTATATACGCTCTTAACCTAAGTGTAGCGAGTGTAAACTCGACCCTTCAACAAGAGGAGGGTCAATTACTCCTTCCCCAACAAGAAGGGGTAACCACCCTTTCACCCAGAAAGGAGAGGGGGGTAAACTACCCCCTTTCTCAAGTAGGGTAAACACACCCAGTCAGCAAGGTGAAGGTTAGTGACTTTCCTCCCCAGCAAGGCGATGGTAAGCTTCTCCCCTCCTCCCCAGCAAAGATGATAAATGCAATCTCCCCCCGTCCCCCCCCCCAGAAGAATGCATCATTTGACTTAGTGGGGGGGGGAAAGGTTGACAAAGAGGGATGAAAAGTTTGTTGGTCGCGGGGAGGGCAAGAGGGAAGAGGGCAACAACTTTGTAATATAAGTGGAATACAAGTGGAAAATTACCACTTATATTTCATCACTTGATAATGGTCGAGGAAGGACCGAAATGTCTAGTTTACATCTTTATTTTAGGGGGCTAGTTATGAATATGGAGAAACCCGGTTACAAAAAGACAGGAGTGATACGAAAAATAAAGAAAAAAACAGGACAGGATATCTACGAAAAGCAGGAAAAAAAAAAGGAGCTACGAAAAAGGAAAGGAAAGGAAGAGAGATTTAGCACCTAAATACACTTGGTGAATAGACTGGCGAGCTGACAGGAACAAAGAAGAGACTGGTAAGCAGTCAAGAAGACTGACAGGTTGTAGGACGAACGAGTTTTACCGTGTGACAGACTAGTGCAAATGGGAAGGAACATTTATAATTTACAAAGCTCTGGGGCCCTAAGGTCATTTAGCACTGTGCCATGAAAATGTTGCACTGGCATGCATGCATGCATGCGCGCACGCGCACGCGCGCACACACACACACACACACACACACACACACACACTAAACCAAACATCAGGGGTGGATACCTCAGCAGGGAAAAGGGTAAGGTAGACAAGATGGTGGAGGCAAATTAATCCCAGAAGCAGGAAGGAAAGCAGAGACGGGTAAACTAGTAGATAAGATGACTGGGGCAAATTAACCCCAGGAGAAAATAGGAAAGCAGACAGAAGGAAAAAATGGCAGATCAATTAAATAAGATGGTAGGGTTAAAACAATGAAGGAGGAAGAAGCAGTGAGGGGGTGAGGGAAGCAGACAAGAGGGCAGCCCCTCCTCGCAGCTACACCACCGGGAACACACTGCCAGCCAGCCACCCGCTCCACTTTAACCTCCTGCAGAGCCCTGGCCTCGACTGAATCAATATTTCCGCCCACGTGACACTTGCACAATTATAAACAATCTGTGGCCGCGCTGGCGTTGACCTTACGTAGGACACGTTGCCATCCTGGTCACATCCACTCACCCATGCCCAACAAACACCTAAACGAATACCCTGTGTGGGTCAAACTTCACTACACATCTCTCCTGAGCCAAGTGCTACACTACCTAACTCTGAAGCCATGCATAGTTTACATGTAGTGCGCGCCAATAACGAGGACATATGTTACAGTAGGACAGACTTAAAGCAACTAGGTGTGAGGGGTTGGAGAGGACGGAGAATGGAGGGGGGAGGAGGGGAGGGGTTGAAGAGGGGAGGGGTGGAGGAGAGAGGGTCGGAGGAGAGGAATGATGGGAGGGAAGGAGAGGGGTGAAGGAGGGCACTGAGGACAGGGAGGGAGGCGAGAGACTACGGGTTAAAGCTGTACTGCCGTGCCAGGAGGCAGGCAGTGGTGCCGCTGTCTCGTCTGGCACGCCCAAACCTTGCCTCTCAAAGTCTCCCTCGTAAACACAATACTCACACATTAATGTAGTCTCTCACCACCGTAAACAAAGTTGAAGATATAAAGTAATTCGTTAAGGAAGGAGCAACTCACAAGCAGAGGCACCAAACACTGGGCACCCGTGTATACCTTCATTCAGTTCTCTGGACCCGTGCATTAAATTTAACGGCAGTCTGTAAGCGAAGCATCCCGCCCCAGCGGACGGCCGGCCACCATTATTTACCTGTGATTTACCTGCAAGTGATTTCGAGGGTTCTTCTACCTCCGCAACCCAGCCTGAAGCTAGGGTTCCCTGCTGATCGCTTGGTCAACCAGACTTTGTGCTAGCGGCTCGTAGGCCCAGACAGCAGTCAACCTATAATCTGGTACTTTTAGAAGGGAAGCTGTCTAAACAAACCATACCACAGAGTTCGTCACGGCCACGCTAGCTGGAGATTCGTCTGTAAAAACTTGAATTTGTGGTCACAGTGGTGCCTATGCTAACCTTCCTATGGTGTAGAAATATACCTAGTTGGACGAATCTTATTGTGGCTAGCTGGTCCAGTGGCTAACGCGACGGTCTGGAGTTTTGAGACTCTGATCGCGGGTTCTATCCCCACCCGTGGTATGGTTTGTTTGCAATCGTGTCATTACGATTTCGTGAGTCATGTTCGAAGCTGTCCAGCTTCGTGAAAGCTTCTATAGTCTACCTCTGCCTTCGTCACAGCGTGCACTCCTGCCTTCAAGAGGAAACTGGACAAGTATCTTCACCAGGTGCCAGATCAACCAGGCTGTGATGGATATATGGGGCAGCGGGCCTCCAGCAACAGCCTGGTTGATCAGGCAAGCACCGGACGAGCCTGGCCCATGGCCGGGCTCAGTAGTTAAATTCTCGAAACTCTTCAAAGGTATATACCTACACATTTACATATATACGAATTCATTAGGCCCGCATCACATACATTTACATTGTTCATTCTTAGATGTCTTACTGTACATCTGTTAGGCAAAGCCTATTAAAAATAAGCAAAGTTAGCCATCACCTAATGTTAACCTTAATTTCTCTTGTGTACATATAAAGTATTCCGCATTTCCATAATAGTTTAGAGCTTTATGACTAACAGCACTAATAAAAGGCCATATCTGAAGGTATTCTACCTGGGCAACTTCGTTGCAAGCCTGACTGATTACTGTACAAGATCGACAACTATCAGACGCTTGGAAGCCATCAATCAGTTGATCATTCATTGATCAACTGACTTTTGGAACGAGTTCAACCTACAGGAAGAAACAAGTAATGAAATGTAAGTTGCAGCACACAGCTGACTTCAGCTTTATCAAAGTTCAAGTACATTATGTAGAGTCCTAAGCACTGTAAGTACGATTATTCTAGTCGTGGGGAAAGCGTTAAACCACATACGAGTCAAAGAACCTGAAGAATAGGAGGAAGAGGAGGGTGGCTCTGAATATCTTAAGAATATAAGAACATGAAGGAACACTGCAACAGGCGTATTGACCTATGCGAGGTAGGTCCCATTCTCCCACAGGCCAATGCTTGACCTAGTCAGGTCAGTCACGTCACCTAGAGGAGGACGACGACATCCGACCTAGTAGCACAAACTAGTCAGGTCCAACTCACACCCACCCACACCCACTCGTGAATTTATCCAACCTATTTTTAAAACTACACAATTTCTTAACTTCCATGACGGTACTCAGGAGTTTGCTCCACACATTCACAACTCTATTACCAAACCAGTGCTTTCCTATATCCTTCCTGAATCCGAATTTTTCCAATTTAAAACCATTGCTGCGAGTCCTGTCTATGTTAGATATTTTTAGTACGCTATTTACATCCCCTTCATTAGTTCCTGGTTTCCATTTTCCTCAATCACATCCTCCCTAATTCTACGCCTTTCTAGAGTGCAGATTCAGGGCCCTCAGTCTATCTTCATCGGGAAGATTTCGTACGTTTCCCAGAGCATTTATATCCATTCTGTAATACGGTGACCAAAACTGCAGCATAATCTAAATGAGGCCTAACCAAAGATATATGGAGTTGAACAACCTGAGGACTTCTATTATTTATACTTCTTGTTATGAAGAACTCCTAAATCCTTTTCGCAATCCGTAATATTAAGATCTCCATTATTTAGTTTATATGTGGCATGGTTATTTTCCTGTTCAACATTTAGAACTTTGCATTTGTGTATATTAAACTGCATCTGCCACTTCTCCGACCACTGCATCAGTCTATTCAAATCATCCTGGAGTGCTCTAATGTCCTCATTAGAATGAATTGAACGGCCTATTTTGGCGTCATCAGCAAATTTGCTTATGTCGCTATTTATTCCCTCATCTACGTCGTTTATGTAAATTGTGAACAACGGGCCCAACACTGACCCCTGTGACGTGCCTCCATTCTGATTTCTCCCCATTAACGTAAACTCTGCTGTATTTGTCAACCATGCCTCTTCCCAGGAAAAAAAAAAACTTCTATTCCGTGTGCCTTAAGTTTCCTCAACAGCCTCTGACATGGAACTCTATCGAAAGCCTTACTGAAGTCCATATACACAATATATTCAATATCATGATCTACCTCCTCAAATACCTACCTCGAGTCTACCTGGAGGGCATTCCGGGGATCAACGCCCCCGCGGCCCGGTCCACGACCAGGCCTCCCGGTGGATCAGGGCCTGATCAACGAGGCTGTTACTGCTGGCCGCACGCAATCCAACGTACGAACCACAGCCCGGCTGATCCGTCACCGTAGTGAAGAAAGTTAATAAATTCGTAAAACAGGAACGCCCCTTTGTAAAACCGTGCTGAGATTCATTAATTTATGCCTTTCAAGATGGCTACGAATTGCTTCGGCAATTATTGATTCCATAAATTTACCAACTATGAAAGTAAGGCTCATTGGTCTATAGTTCGAAGCTAAGGACCTGTCACCTGCCTTGTAAATAGGTATTACATTTGCCAGTTACCATTTGTCTGGCACTATTCCAGTTTGTAGTGATATATTGAAAAGATTAGCCAAAGGTATGCTAAGTTCCTCTTTACATTCCTTTAAAACCCTCTTAGATCAAGAGTCCTTCAACAGCATCAAGGAATCCACCTTGAAGGGACTACAGCGTCTGTATACTAAGTTAAGTAAAAGGTCAGATTTTTCACATGAACTTAGCAAATACATTTCTAACTTTCAAAATAATTCGCTTAATCTTAGAATAATCCCTGACGAACCCTTCTGCTAATAGAAATAAAATGTAAAAAAAAAATCTTTCTGGTCACAAATGAAATTTCAGACATTAAGAAAGTTCACTTTTCTACCAGAAGTTTTCTAAGAAAATAAGGAGAAATCAAACAAGAAATAAAGAAAAACTACTTTTTTACTTTTTTTTTTTGAAAGCCAAACTTTAAAAAAAAAACTGTAGTGATTTTAATGCGACTAAAGAAATTAGCCCTGTTTATGTCTGTTTAAAAGATAAGAGGCTTCACTAGGGTGTTTTATTAGTCAGGAAATACAATGTTTCCCAACACGGGTCCTAGTCATGGAAGGATCAGTTAACTGGAAGTTTTGGTCACGTGACCCACTTGATGCCGGTGGGGGCTCTTGCTCCAAGGAATTAGACCTGACTTTCCCTTCCTTGGATCGAATTCGACTGCCTCCCATCTTCCCAGCCCCAGGCTCTGCATGATCTTTAGAATTATCGCTTCCCCATGAACGTAATAATATATTGGAGTACATGCGAAAAACAGATAGAGGACTTGTAAGTCCACACCATAGCTATGTGCTCAGAACCAAGCCCTTAATATGGATGATACAATCATGTATTATCTAGGGGGAGAGAGTCGGCAATAAAAAAAAGTCGAAGGCTGTTTCCCCACCCTCCAATCACTGCCGGCATGAAAACGAAGAAAAATATCCCATACCACATTGAATTTACAAGATGGAAGATGATGGAAGGCAAGGGCTACTTAATTAGTACTGCTTCTAAACCACTCATGTTACTCCACTGTCAGTCACAGTTTTGTGGAACAGTGGTTCTACTTAGTTAATACCAGTTCCGCTTTGACTAACAGTTACCCATTTCCTAACACTAATGTTATAATTAACTTTAATGCCTTTTGTCAACTGATCGTCCTAATGCAACTGCTGAACAAACATCAGGAATCCATTGATATCAAACTGTAAAGTGCTTAGTCTAATTTGTTACTGAATAATTTTACTGTCTTTGCGCTTACCACTTTGGCGGTTAGTTTCTTACATTCCGCTATAACTGTTTGGGAAAACCTACATACGTTCGAGTTGAATCTTCGCTCTCGCAATTTCATTTCATTGTTTCGAGTTATGGACTCAGCAGTTCTGAGAGATCTTTGTGCTCGAGTGTGTCATAGCTATTCAATATCTTAAAGGGCTGAATGAGATATCGAAGACAGTTTAAGAAAAAATGTTGAGGGCTTTGGAGTCTCTTTACATGGTTTGTTTCTTAGTCATCGTACGAAACTGGTGTACCGTCTCCGCCATACCTGGGAGACTAAAACTGGAAGGCAGTCAAGAAGTGGTCCAACAAGTGATTTAAAGCCAGCTTGGTACAGTGTGTTTTGTGCTCTCAGTTTCTAGCTATGAAACCTAGCAACAATACTCGGAGAGGCATTTAGTAATACTTCTGAAGTCGTTGCTTATGATTACTTCAAAGTTCTCCTCTTCCCTTTCCAATGATACTAAATGTCAAGGCAACTCACCTCTACTCACTCATACTTTAATTGGATAAAAAAAGCGCTAAACCTATATGAAATTCAAGAAAAGACTGAATGGTGGTGATGTGCATTCACAAAGATGAGACGTCATGCAAGCGAAACACTGAGGAAGACGAACAGACTAGCCACTGTCAGCCAGAGATCCGACCAGTAAAACCAAACAGTGACGCACATCAGATCAGTATCATCCAGCAACCAGAACCAATAGTGCCACACAGCTAACCTTCCAATTTGAGCTACCTGAAGACCAGACCAGTGCCCCACAGACTACTTAAGCCACACAGGGACAAGACCAGTTCCACCTAGCAAACAGACCAAACAGTGCCACCTAGATACCAGACTAGTACCACCCAGCAACTAGACCAGGTAGTGCCCCCCCCAAACGACTAGACTGCCACCCAGACACCAGTGCCGCCTGGCCACCAGGCGGCACTCAGCAACCAGACAGCTTTTCCCAGCATCCAGTGCCACCCAACAACCAGTCTGTCACCCAGAGGCCAGACACTCGCACATTTACATAACATTTCTGGACAGTCACGTGTCACACAGGATTGCCAAGTGCGTGACTAAACCTCGGCAGTGAAGCCATAACAACGACAAATCCCGACATGAACCCGAGGAAGCCACCGAACTCACGTCTCACACAGTGTGGTATCACTAGCACACGGTTAAACTCCCACGATGCTTGCTGTTTCTGTGCCTCGGGATACACGCTTAGTTTTGTCAAGACAAGCTTAGAGTTTTATTCATAACACATCTTTGGGGATGGTGTTTTATTCATGACATTCTTTATGGCGCTTTATTAGCCAGGACACATGACTATTGGTGTTTTATTAGCCAGGACGCAGGATAATATAGCGCTGAACGACCCATGCAGGTTTAGCGCAAAAGTTAATGCTATTAAATTAAAAGGAAAACTATCGCAGAGTAACTACAGAACTACCACCCACATTAACCACACAATTCAACCGAACTTACTCGCGTGGGTTTACTTTTCTGCGGTTACTTCAAACGTTCGATCTGCACTGTATAACCCTTGTAGGTTTAGCGCTTATTATAATAATTCAAACGTTCGGGTTATTTTTTTTTCCAAATCTATAGTTACTTTTGAATTTGTTTAAATAATCTGCGGTTTCAATGTTTCACTGGCCAAAAAGATGCACTTAGAGAGGAACCTCAGGGCGACCTTACGGTCAGTCTTGGACCATTGTAACGACCGAAACGTCGCTACAAGGTTCCGAAGTGTGGGGTTTTGATGAACTGTTCCAGCCAAGGTAGTGTGACATTGTTTAAGGCTTCTTAACGCTTCCTTTATCCACATCCTTCAGTTACAGGGATGTTACTTTTTTTTTTTTATCTCAAGACTGGTAGAAAGGTGGACTGAGTCGGATGAAAAGATGGTAGTGGAGGCAAAATGAATACACAGTTTCAAGATTTGGTAGGATAAGGCCCAAGAAACCAGAAATAAATGCATTAAAGGAAGAGCCAGGAACACGAAAGAACGAACGAAAACACACAAACACACACAAACACACACAAACACACACAAACACACACAAACACACACAAACACACACAAACACACACAAACACACACAAACACACACAAACACACACAAACACACACAAACACACACAAACACACACAAACACACACAAACACACACAAACACAATTTTACAGCAAGGTAAATTAATCGAGTGCGCGCTAAAAATTTTCCATGTGAAATCCCCAGCATCACGCTGGGTGCTGCCTAGCGTGTCTCTAGAGCTTCTCCCGGCTCCCAGACTCATTAGCCTTGGTAACATCTATTCCGGGATGCTGGTGTCTTGATAATTAGAATATGTTTAGTCGAAAATATTCCTGGAGCTTTCCGACATACACTGGAGGCTAAAATTTTCCTTCAATTAATGAAGTCTAACGCAAGCTCCGACTAGTGACAATCTTTGGCGTTACATCAGATGCGGACTCTCCCAAAATTCCTATGTGGGTTCTGTTGGAGATGTATCAGCGTTTTTAATTGGCAAACACTACCATTGTACCTTTGGAGGGAAACTGGAGAACTTATCGGGGTAATGGAGGGTGTGATCCAAAGATGAATAAAGATGAAAGCAGTCACCCATGAGAACTATGAACTAAGACGTTTACAGTACGTCAGTCTCTCTCAGGTAGGACATTGTCCCACTAGATAATGTAATAGCCAGAAGATGGGAATTCCATCGAGTAATTTTAACACTAAACGACGTCTCGTGGCTGTATTACAACTGCATAATCTACTCTTGAAAAGCAAACTTAACGAGCATCCTAACACACCACAGCTCAGCTCACTGGAGTGGAAAGTGTTCTTCCTGCAGCATTCACTGTCTCTAAAAAAAGGTTTGAATATTTTAGATGGTATACATGCCGAAAACTACTTTTTGTGATGCCATACTTTAAAATATAGAACTCGACAGGCACAAATAGTAGTTCAATGTATTAAAATTTTGTATTATAATTACTAGGCTGCCTTTTTTGATAGTAAATGACTAACAACAATTCAGAATTATAATAACTGCCATTACGTCTTCGCAGGTCCAACAGTTGGATGAACATCCGAATGAGATGATTATCTTAGTAGTCGGTGTTATGAACGGCTGCACTCAAATGTGAAAGTACAAGTCCATAGACTTTGTGAATGTACAGTATACTGCAGGGGAGACTAGTGATTTTTATATTCCTGCATCATTCCTAAGTATAAGTAAGGCAAAGCTTAATTTTATCAAATATTTTCAACGTAGTGAAGTGAAAAGTAATAAATATGGTTAACTTACAGTAGATCATTCATAAAAACAGCCATTCTCTACTTCAGTGATGCGTCTGTTATTAAACAATTACAGTTCTGGTCAACTAATGAAAATATACCTATCATAGCAGTCAAGACAGTTCATACATATGTATGCTGATATGTTTCATTAATCCCTAACTTTAGGGATTAAATTATTTTCGTCTGGTGATTAAAAGGTTACTTGCAGCCTTATGACACCATGAAGCCGAGAGGTTTTAAACCCCACTATCCAATTATATCAGCATATACACCGATAGATGCGTATTTTTCAATGTATATGCAGTACACACTTCAATTCCTTTCTTGGAGATTAAATTAGACTCGACTCGTGTAACGGGTGACAGGCAGTCTTCATGTCTGCCTAGTCGATAGGCTTTAAACCTATGAAACCTACTTATCATCTATAAAATTACTTAGTTTGGTAAGGCGAAGAATATGAAGACTTTAAAAAAGAAACTGAGTACAACACTGTTCACATTATGAACATACTTTCCCGCCAAAAAATCCAGTGCTGGAGATTAATAATAAATGTGTAGTATACTATACAAAACATACAGAGTGCAAATCCACTACTTCAATTTTGCGGCCTTATGATATTCTATTCTAAAGCAGTTTCCTTGACTCATCGGCCTCTTACACTAGTGTGTACCTTCTTAAATCTTCAATAGACAATAAGTGTGACCAGCAGGTCCTACACTGTATTCAAAGAATATTTACCTCGCAATATTTTTTTTTTTAAATTTCATACCTGTTCGTCCTTAGGTGCCTCAGTAACCCCCGACAATCCTTACCCTTGAGATAGCGTTTTAGGTGTTTAAATGCATTCTTGATTGTATGTTACTGAAACGCGACAAGTATTCTTAATTAGTTGTTACTAAAACAAAGCAGGTATTCTTCTGGAATTACTGAGACAGGGTTTATAAGGCCCTACAAGAGTGCAGCGATTTGAGAGCGAAAAAGTATTAGGATGTGTGTGGGTATAGACTCAACTGTCACGTGAACAAGGCTGACGATTCTCCTCCCCGTGGACAGGCCTAAATGTTAGAGCATGTCTCATTACCTATGATTATACAGCCACCATGTTTTTTACCGTTTGAAAATACCCCAAAGAAATACGCAATGAGTATGTGATGTATCACTGTTGTGGAGACTTGCTAAGCCGTGGGAGATTTATATGGTAGTTTGGTAAAATATCTATTTTCCATTGAAATATTTTACCGAAACAGTTTATGTGAGAGTCAAGTGGCCATCCAACATATCTTTCCCCATCCACACATGCGCATGTACATGTCCGTATTCGTGTGTGTGTGTGTGTGTGTGTGTGTGTGTGTGTGTGTGTGTGTGTGTGTGTGTGTGTGTGTGTGTGTGTGTGTGTGTGTGTGTGTGTGTTAGTTACTCACCTAATTGTACTCACCTAATTGTGGTTGCAGGGGTCGAGACTCTGCTCCTGGCCCCGCTTCTTCACTGATCGCTACTAGGCCCTCCCCCTCTCTGCTTCCTGAGCTTTGTCATACCTCTTAAAACTATGTATGGTTCCTGCCTCCACTACTTCACTTGCTAGGCTATTCCACTTCCTGACGACTATGACTGAAGAAATACTTCCTAACGTCCCTGTGACTCGTCTGAGTCTTCAGCTTCCAATTGTGACCCCTTGTTTCTGTGTCCCCTCTCTGGAACATCCTGTCTGTCCGCCTTGTCTATTCCCCGCAGTATCTTGTATGTCGTTGTCTCCCCTGACCCTTCTGTCCTGTGTCGTCAGTCCGATTTCCCTCAACCTTTCCTCGTACGACATTCCCCTGAGCTCTGGAACTAGCCTTGTTGTAAACCTTTGTACTTTAACTTCTTGACGTGCTTGACCAGGTGTGGGTTCCAGACTGGTGCTGCATACTCCAGTATGGGCCTAACATACACAGTGTACAGTGTCTTGAACGATTCCTTATTAAGGATTGGAACGCTATTCTCAGGTTTGCCAGGCGCCCGTATGCTGCAGCAGTTATTTGGTTGTGTGCCTCCGGTGACGTGCTCGGTGTTATGGTCACCCCAAGATCTTTCTCCCCTGAGTGAGGTTTGTAGTCTTTGTCCACCTAGCCTATACTCTGTCTGCGGTCTTCTTTGCCCCTCCCCAATCTTCATGACTGCATTTGGCAGGGTTGAATTCGAAAAGCCAGTTTCTGGACCACATGTCCAGCCTGTCCAGGCCTCTTTGCAGTCCTGCCTCATCCTCATCCGATTTAATTCTTCTCATCAGCTTCACATTTGCGAATAGGGACACTTCAGAGTAGATTCCTTCCATCATGTCGTTCGCATATATCAAAAATAGCACTGGTCCTAGAACTGACCCCTGTGGGACCCCGCTCGTCACAGGCGCCCACTGTGATACCTCTTCACGTACCATGACTCGTTGTTGCCTCCCTGTCAGGTATTCCCTGATCCATTGCAGTGCCCTCCCTGTTATATGCGCCTGATCCTCCAGCTTCTGCACTAATCTCTTGTGAGGAACTGTCAAAGGCCTTCCTGCAGTCCAGGAAAATGCAATGAACCCCCCCCCCTCTCTCTCTCTCTCTCTCTCCCCCCCCCCCGTGTCTTACTTGTTACCTTGTCACAGATCTCCAGAAGGTTTGTGACACAGGATTTGCCTTCCATGAACTCATGCTGGTGTGTGTGTGTGTGTGTGTGTGTGTGTGTGTGTGTGTGTGTGTGTGTGTGTGTGTGTGTGTGTTACTGTAACCACGAATGAGTGGTACTGATCAATAACAACGCTGCTCTAGCCAAGAATTCGAACCCATGTTGTACTGGCCCGCCACTATGAGCGAAAACCACATGACAACCCACGAATGTATAAAATACACGTGTACAGACGCTCTCCCCCCCTCCAACTCTCTTTCCTCTCTCCACACCCTACTTGCCTCCGCCTTCAACTGTCTCGCCAGATTTATGTTCAAATATTTAATGTATCACCCCTTTAGGCTGCTGAAACTAGACAAGCCTTCCTCGTCGGTAGCGCCCACTCTTCCCTGTAGCAAGGCTATGTTGCCTGCCCTTCTACCTACCATACTCCCTCCCTCCCTCCTCCTTACATCTCCCTCCCTCCTTTCCCCCCCCTTTCCATTTCCCTCCCCCCTCCCCCTCTTTCCATTTCCCTCCCCCTCCCCCTCTTTCCATCTCCCTCCCCCCATCTTTCCATCTCCCTCCCCCCATCTTTCCATCTCCCTCCCTATCTATCCCTCCCCATCTATCCCTCCCCCACCTCGTTCTCTCCCTTCCTCTCTTTTCCATAAGTCCTGGTACCACTGCGTTGTTCCTGCTGCAATAATAAAGTAGAAACTATAGTACAATGACAGCGACAAGTTGTCCTTGGTACCAATTAGTTACTCCATACCAACTCAAGGGAGGAAAAAAAAAGACAACTGCTGATAGAGCGACGAGATCTGGTAAATGCTGACAAGAAAACAGGAAGACTGAATATAATTTACAGCCTTCCGGAAGCTTGGGGAAAAATCAACAAGATATGGAAAAATTAGGTTATGAAAACTAGACTAATTATTGAAGTTAGAAGTTAGACAACTTAAGATCGGTAAATATTGCTGGGACAAACTCCGCCTAATTATGTTTTTATACTATACATTTGATCGTAGAGGAAGAAAGGAAGTACAAAAATCTGAATCGCCCGCACACTGGAGGTGTCTGCTTTAAACAATGGTACACAAAGAAAAACCGAGGAAACTGAAAGACAATATAATTTCTCAAGGATCTGTCAATGGGCATGGCAAGAGAAGAAAACTCAATACTACCTCAACTTCATTAGGTGTAGACTTTCGCCCGATACCCACTACCCCTTTGACTACTATCCAAAATCCTCCCCCTCCCTGTCCATTTTACTACTTTGACAGACGACTCCTTAACTCCTCAAACAGACTTGCAGCTCGAACACTATCACTTGCCTCCCCTCCTCAGTATTCACTCCATACTGACAACTACTAGCAACTAATCTCACTCAGGCAGGAATCCATCCCCTCAACCAATAAGTGAAAGCACCTCATCTAGCTCGAACTCTTCCCTTCGTTTCGTTTCCTTTCCCTCCCCTCCCCTCCTCCCACATCATAGTACCAAGCATGGGAATTGTGCGCACAAGTGCAGATAGAATAAAAATATAAACAAACAAAATAAAAAACCAAGTATCACGCGTAACCACCTCCGATACTAAAATAACTAACAAAAACAAATTCGATAGTCTCAGCATGGTGCCAAGAAGCATGGAGACAGGAGTCACACTGCTATACCAGTCCTTATGAGCTGCTCGGGTTGCATAGCAAGACGCAAGGTGGTACTGACTGTACTAAACCCACCAATCAACAGTAAAAAAAAAATAAGAGTACACAAACAGAAATAAAGGATGAAGCAAGTACAGCCTACAGGGTCATGACAAAACCAATTTTAACATGGGACATTACAGAAGTAAATATATTTGGAAGAAGCTAATAACCACAGAGGATCACAAACACTGAAGGTTAAGTTAATGGGGCTAAGAACCTCATGTACCAGCATCTTAAGACATCAATAGTGACAAGGGAAAAAAACAGCAAGATTGGAAGTTTTAAATTAAAAGAGCAAGATAAAAGCTATATTAAGAGATTCCTGTCAAAGCCATGGACAAAACATCCTAAACTCTTACCAGGTGGAGTGAATCTGGGCTAAAACACAGTAGGAAGAGATCAGAGGTGGCGAGTAAAACTAGACTAAGAATCTAGTGTTCTGTATTTAGGAATGCAGAACACTGGAAACGGGGAAACTGAAGTAAAAGCAACAAATAAGCAAAAGAATTTAATTCTGAGGTCCCAGAACACATAAGAAATTAATACACCTAGAGGAAACATTAATAGAACATAATATACCCAAATACGAGTGTAGCAAAATCAGAAAGCGCCAGAGAACTTAATGATTTTTGTTATGTACAATTAGAGAAAACGGAAGACAGCAGAGAACCTAAGAGCAACAGCCAGAACAGCAAATGCAAAGCGAATGGGTGAAAGAAGATAAACTAAAGCACGACATCAAAAAGGCGATTACATAAGGAACCAAAATAATGCTGATCAAAGTTTAAAGGAAGCTCCAAAGTCTGTGAGGACGGTGAACGAAGTTAAAAATGTGCTCTGTGGATTCTGGGATATTAACGTTTAAAACAATATAGGTAACTTCCACCACGATTGGAAAACATCCACAGCATAAGAGTTAGTGAGCATACTGGACATTAAAAGCAATGGGATCTGACAATGTATTATTACCAGAAGTTCTGGAAGGTGCAGAAACACGAACACCTAGCAAAAATTTCCTACCAGTGGAAAAAGGCAACTACCGAAAAGGTCCAACTGTGGAAAACTTTTAATTTTCCCAAATTCAGCATGTGTAAATTTGAATATAATAATGTATTAAAATGCGGATTTGACCGTTCGAGAAATTGCGTGTGAAGGAGTGTGTGCAGCGGCCGCAGAGTAATACAGGGGGGAGGATGCCATTTGTAATTTGCGAGTACTGGTTATAGTGGAAAATTCAGCTAATAATCCGGCGTCATAGAGGCCAAATTGGGGGGAGTTTCGGCCTAAATTTGTAACAAGAGCCCATATTAATGTCCCCTGTTGAAGAATTGGGACAGAAAATTTGCGGGACCAGAATTGTGTGTGGATGGCGGAAGATAAGACTCATCACTCACACAGGGAAGTGTGCCATTAGTCATTCCATTTAGATTTCTCGCTGGCCAGTGTAGGACTATTTGTTAAGCAGGCACTGTGGTGTGATCCATCTACAGCAATTAAATGAAAAGTGGTAATACGAATTTCCTTTCTAATAACACCATTATAATTTATGTGCAATAATTATATTAATGTACTAACCAAGCCAAATCATATACAGTCCACATTATTTTATAATTTACCATTATTGGTATTAATGTTTAATATTGTAATTGTTAATTTAATATTAGGTCTAGCTTTTCATGAGTGGTGATGTAGTGGGCATCGAGAGAGTGTTCTGCGACCTTCTGTGACTAAGTCCCACTTACCTCACCCAAATTACTTGCATGTAATAATTCAGGTAATACCCTGTAAACCTCATGCAGGTAATTTAGCACATAATAATTCATACGAACCGTAGAGTTGCGTTCTGATATTCTTGCAAGGGAACAAACTAAATTGATCTGCACATCTGTATCCTTTACATGCTTACTATCAAAAGTGATGACAATAATCGAGAGAGTAGTGAAAAAATTTTGGAGATTCTTAAAACAAAGTAATCATAGTATACGACCAACCTAGTCTGTCCTACGACAAGATAACAAGCCGTCAAGAGAAGTGGATGAACTGCATATTCTTAGCTTGCAGGAAGACATTTGACAGTGTACCACAGTAAAGTGAGCCATAAACTAAACTAGAACAGCAGACAGGGATAACGAAAAACATTTTCTTAAGGTATTTTGCAATTCATTGTAATAAGTCAATACTGTTAACAAGGAATAAACATGAGTGGAGTGCAAGGGGGTAGGCACTGGGACCAGTACAGTTTCTCTCAAGTGAATTACATGTCAGGTGATGTCAGTATCCGCTGGTAGCGTGTAATTTAAAAGCTAGCGAGAATGGGTAAAAAAAAAAAAACTGGTGGGGGAAGGAAGACTGCAACACTACCAAACACAGGTATGGTCAAATTGTTACCCGAATTCAACCGGAGGAAACAAAATGCTGCAAACTTCGAATACGACAATAACCTTGGGATAAGTACAGTCTCCTCATGTTGCCATAGGAGCACATCAATCGAGTGTGTATGATATACATTCCTAGCAAATCAAACAATGACACTCGGGAACCTTCAAGAGTCATTCAGGAGGGTACAGGTCAGACTAGTAGTGAGGACACAGCACAAGCTTGGAGGCCGTACCTGATAAATGATGTCAAGAAACTAGTGAATACAAAGGTCCAGAGGTTCACAATGAGACTGGTCTTAGAGCTGACCTACCAGGAGACTAAAAGAACATTATGACTTTAGTATAGGACTAGAGATCATGTACAAGATACTGTTGACAATTTATGGGGCAAACAGTGACGAAAATATAGGGATCTGGGACAAAGGGGTCACAGATACGAGTTAAAAAAAAAAAAAAGACGCAAAAGAGCCACAGGGTCGTTATGCTCTAACCTTAGAGTGGTCAGACAAGGAAGTGGTGGAATTACACTAAAGTTTCTGACAGGGTACAAAAAGCAAGAAACTAATGAAATCTGTCGTATGTAATCAAGAAGAGAGGTCAGGAGCAGACTCACCGTAATTATAAGTGAACATGTATAGTGTATAGATACAGGAGTACATGAATAGAAGACAGAGGGTACGAATATAAGGATTATTATTTATGAGTAAGTGCTAAACCCCTAGTAGTAGTACAGTACCCAGGGATTAAGGTAATCAGATTTGATGGAAAAAAAAAAAAAAAAAAAAAAACCAGTGGAAGGTAGCTGAATGAGGTTTCAATTACAATTCACCAGCATCAGTGCACTCTCCTCTCCCTCGAAGGGAGGGAAGGACATCTGTCGACAAGAGTAGATTCTTAAGGATGTGCTAGATAAAAGGACACGTGCAACTAATGTGACACTACCAATAATTCTACCAGTATTACTTTACATGTGCTTTTACTCCTGCTGCTGCTCCTCCCTACGCACATCAATGAGGAAATCATAAGCTGCGTGTCACTCCTTGCAAATTTCAAGCTAATGAGAATAATAACCAGCCTAAGGACTTTTCATGACTCAAATTCTTTATTACATAATACAATATAAATTAGGTTCACCTTTCAGTAGGTAGAAGCATGGAACACTCGCCTGCACAAACATTTAAGTACTAGTAAAGCCAAAGATCAGCGACTTCACTGGTACAAAAAGTGGGAGAGGTCTTCCAAGACACACATTAGGTACCTAATCTCACAAGAAAAAAGGTAGGAAGGTAAAGGATTTGCAAAACATTTTTACCTACAAGGTCACTCTTGAAGGTAAAATCCCACACTAACGCTTGAAAGCACGTGTCATCTTCAGTCTACAGAAAACCATCTTAATGAAGAATAAAAAGACATTACAGTGACGAACAACAAATAACCCGCACATAGGAGACAATGACGTTTCGGTCAGACTTGAACCATTAACTAATCACAAGTGTAACGAATTTTGTTGAAAGAAGGCAAAAAGTCTCTGACCCTTGTATAATTAGTTGCTCGTCTGTAGGGCCCATCAGGCCCTACAAAAGTCTGCTATAAAGAATTCGATATACAAGTTCATTACATCTTTGTGCCCAGTATGAATACAAGAAAAATATGACCAGAAAGACATGAGCACGGTGTAAAAAATACTCGGGCTAGACAGAATGGACAGACCTTGTTTTGAGTAGCGTGGAGCCATAGGAGAAAAAATCAGGAATGTTAGGACATTTCAGTCTAAGGGTTGTATATGTGGAGGCAGACCAGCAGCTTCAAGGGCAGGTATGTCAAGCTCTGGAAGGAAGTAATCAGTAAAGATGGTACAAAGTAAACTGACGGGGCCAGGAGATACGATCGTGCGCGCCCTATAGCAATGAATGAAATTCTAGTTTAGTAACAGTAAAAGAGTGAGGCCACCGTACCGAGTCCACAGGTATATTTCAGTACCTTCATATGAAACCTCTTAATATATTAGGACGTAAAATAAATTTATCTACCAGGTTTCATTGTTCTAACTCCAAAATAGATGTATTCATTCATGGTAGGAGAGATGGGTGCCGGCGGCAGGGAGGGTCGTCACGTACTACCTTCCACGACAAGCTCCAGGACGCCAGTGAGAGGTTTTGGCTTCAGGGCCATCGCCAGACAACCAGACAGTTGCGGCGTTGCCACATCACAACTATGCCATCATGTCTGACCCAGTTCTCTTTTTGTCGGCAACGCTTCACCGAATCACGTTATCTAAACTATCAAATACTTTTAACAACGCTGGTTGCTCAAGTTATTAATTTTACTACTTAAATGAACACTTTATAGCTATTCTAGGATGCAGTTTCTCGTGTTCCCGCAGAAGTGCTTGCAGTGGCGGCACCACCGCCAGATAGGTCGATAGGTTGCATGTTAGCCAGCCGTGGCCAGACGCCGTACGATAATCACCGCTTTTTGGGATCTACTTTTGTGTTGTTTACGTACTTGCAATGATAACATGGGCGTGGTTAAGCACTGTATCAACCACGACACTACAACCACCACGCCAGTGCCTTCCCTCGCCACCAAGCTACGTTAAAAATATGGGAGGCAAAGAAATACACAAACTAGACTTGTGTTTCATCAGATACATCATAGTGATGAATCGCGTGTCCTGATATAACCTGAGTATACTCTGACACTTATCTACATTACACTACCTGATCTACCTCTACAAGAACTACTACTGGGGCCGAACACATGTTTACCAAGACTGTATATATATTGAGAGAGAGAGACTAAATCGGAAATACAGGGTGGAATGTGTGTTTGGAAAGGGAAAGGGTGAGAAAAAGAGTGGAAAGTGAAAAGGAGAGGGGAGGGGGGAGAAAGCAGACGGAAGGGACGGGAAGGCAGGTAAAAATCAATTTAGTTTCCATTTACTTACAGGACATTCAAAATTCTTCATATTTATTGATATTCAGAAATTAAAACTTCAAAAGGGAAGCATACATTAGTCCCAGATCAAAATTACCTAAAATTCTGCCGGTAACCAGATTACACACACAAAAGAACCAACGTTCTCTAAAATTATACAGGAATAACAACATTCTCTAAACTAGCACACAAAGGAATAAAGTTCCCCAAAATTCCTAAATGTTGGTCAATGGCACACTGGATGTTGCATATCCGGGGGATCCTGGCTGGATCACAATACCCACGGGGGGACGGCAGAGTTGAACAAGAGTACAGTAAAGCTGTGCGTTTCTGTTGATCTTAGGTGACGGAGAATCGACACTTCAAAACTTGCATTGAGTGACCAATCCCCCCACAAACGAAGCGTCGAACCTCCACTACTACTACTTGCCCTAAATGTACTACATGGATTCAGCCACATTAAATTTATGCGGAATAAATGAGACTAACGATTTCTGAAGAGTGTTACAGTGAGCCAACAAGCGTGCTACAGTGAGCCAACAAGCGTGCTACAGTGAGCCACCAAGGCTGCTACAGGGAGCCACCAAGGCTGCTACAGGGAGCCACCAAGGCTGCTACAGGGAGCCACCAAGGCTGCTACAGGGAGCCACCAAGGCTGCTACAGGGAGCCACCAAGGCTGCTACAGGGAGCCACCAAGGCTGCTACAGGGAGCCACCAAGGCTGCTACAGGGAGGCAACAAGGCTGCTACAGGGAGGCAACAAGGCTGCTACAGGGAGGCAACAAGGCTGCTACAGGGAGGCAACAAGGCTGCTACAGGGAGGCAACAAGGCTGCTACAGGGAGGCAACAAGGCTGCTACAGGGAGGCAACAAGGATGCTACAGGGAGGCAACAAGGATGCTACAAGGAGCCAACAAGGATGCTACAAGGAGCCAACAAGGATGCTACAGGGAGCCAACAAGGCTGCTACAGGGAGCCAACAAGGCTGCTACAGGGAGCCAACAAGGCTGCTACAGGGAGCCAACAAGGCTGCTACAGGGAGCCAACAAGGCTGCTACAGGGAGCCAACAAGGCTGCTACAGGGAGCCAACAAGGCTGCTACAGGGAGCCAACAAGGCTGCTACAGGGAGCCAACAAGGCTGCTACAGGGAGCCAACAAGGCTGCTACAGGGAGCCAACAAGCACTGTCGACCCAGGTTCCTGCAATAATATTTAATTCATAGAATATTTCCCTTTGCAGTGATTTATCAAGTTCGGCGGGGCGCCGCCCCCCCCCCACTCTCTCTCTCTCCGCTCTGTGTGGAGTGACTTAAATTCTTCGTCGTGATAAACGCGTAGGGGTCATGCAGCGCCGGGGGTAGTGGAAAGTAATCATGTTTCATCCAAGCAAGGAGAAAGGGTTCTCCAACTCCTTGGATCAAGAGCTCAACTCCAGCTTTAAAGAAAATGCTGGGTTGAGAGCCGCAACGGGATTACTGCTCGCCATCTCACGTTACCATGGTGACAGCCTCATCAACAATCTTATTATCGCAAACATTGAGGTGACCCCCTGGGGGGGGGGGGCACCCGGGCAGAAATGACCTCCCGGGGTGGGCGCCATTCGGGTCAGACGCGACATCCCTGTGGGTGTGGTCACCACCCGGGTCAAACGCGACCTCTTTTACCTGGAGGGCATTCCGGGGATCAACGCCCCCGCGGCCCGGTCCACGACCAGGCCTCCCGGTGGATCAGGGCCTGATCAACGAGGCTGTTACTGCTGGCTACACGCAATCCAACGTACGAACCACAGCCCGGCTGATCCGGCACCGTCTTTAGGCATCTGTCCAGCTCCCTCTTGAAGGCAACCGGGGATCTACCGGTACTTCCCCTTATTGCTGGTGGGAGGCTATTCAAGTTTTGGGACCCGGACACTTACTGCCTTTTCTCTTAGTGTACCAGTGACTTCCCTACTTTTCACTGGGGGTATGTTGCATCGCCTGCCAAGTCTTTTGCTTTCGTATGGAGTGATTGCTGTGTGCATATTAGGGACCAGTCCCTCCAGAATCTTCCAGGTTAGATTACGATACATCTCTCTCGCCTGCATTCCAGCGAATACAAGTCAAGTGCTTCCAGGCGTTCCCAGTAGTAAAGGTGTTTGATGGAACATACGTGCAGTAAAGGTTCTCTGTACATTCTCTAGTTCTGCAATTTCACCCGCTTTGAATGGGGATGTTAATGTACAGCAGTATTCCAGCCTAGAGAGAACAAGTGATTTAAAAAGGATCATTGGCTTAGCATCTCTTGTCTTGAATGTTCTCATTATCCATCCTATCAATTTCCTCGCAGATGTGATAGTGGCATTGTTGTGGTCCTGGAAGGTGAAGTCTTCGGACATTACCACACCCAGGTCCTTCACATTACTTTTCCGCTCTACTGTGTGATTAGAGTTTGTGGTATACTCAGTCCTAGTTATTATTTCCTCCAGTTTTCCATAACGGAGTAGTTGGAATTTGTCTTCACTGAACATCTTATTGTTCTCCGTTGCCCATTGGAAAACTTGGTTTATATCTTCTTGGAGCTTTGCCGTGTCCTCAATGGATGACACTCGTGCAGATCCTAGTATAGTCTGCAAAGGATGATACAGTGCTATGGTTTACATCTCTGTCTATGTCTGATATGAGAATAAGGAACAGGATAGGTGAGAGTACTGTGCCCTGTGGGACAGAGCTCTTCACTACAGCAGCATCTGATTTAACACTGTTTACCACTACTCTTTGCGTGCGATTGGTTAGAAAGCTGAAGATCCATCTGCCTACTTTGCCAGTTATCCCTTTAGCACGCGTTTTGTGTGCTATTACACCATGGTCGCACTTGTCAAAGGCTTTTGCAAAATCTGTGTATACTACATCTGCATTCTGTTTTCCAGTGCATCTAGGACCATGTAGTGGTCTAGCAGTTGCGAAAGGCAGGAGCGACCTGCTCTGAAACCACGTTGCCCTGGGATGTGCAATTTTGGGAGTCCAGGTGGTTTGCTATCCTGCTTCTTAGAACTCTTTCAAAGATTATGATATGGGACGTTAAAGCTATTGGTCTATAGTTCTTAGCTACTGCTTTGCTGCCACCTTTATGGAGTGGGGCTATATCTGTTGTTTTTAGTGACTGGAATCTCGCCTGTGTCTAAGCTCCTTCTCCATAGTATACTTAGGGCCCGTGAGAGGGATTTCTTGAAGTTCTTAATAAACACCGACTCCCACGAATCTGGGCCTGGGGCTGAGTGCGTGTGCATGTCGTCGATGGCTTTCTCGAAGTCTAGTGGAGTCAGGGTTATGTCATAAATTTGGCATACATTGGCAGGGTTTTGAGGCTCATGCATGAAAAAATTGTTTGGATTGTCTATCTTTAGACTGGTCATATTGCGATTTCAGTATCTCACTCATTTCTTTGTTGTCGTCTGTGTAGGATCCGTCTTGTCTGAGCAGGGGCCCTATACTATTAGTGGTTTTTGACTTTTTTGGCATGTGAAAAGAAATATTTCGAATTTCTTTCAATTTCACTAATCGCTTTTAGCTCTTCTTGTCTCTCCTGGATCCTGTACGAGTCCTTTAACTTTAGCTCAATATTTTCCACTTCCCTTGTTAGCACTTCCTTCCGTGTATCAGATAATCTGGCATTCTTGAGGAGCTTAATGATTCTTCGTTTTCTCCTGTAGAGGGAGCGTCTCTCTTCAGTTTACTTCTTTTCTTTTTTCTTACAGGAATATACCTTGAACATACTTCAGCTACCAGGAGGGTGATCTTTTCAAGGCATTGGTAAGGGTCCGAGTAATTTAAGATATCCTCCCAGCATGATTCATTTAGGGCATAGTTTACCTGATCCCAGATGATGTTCTTGAAGTTGAATTTGGTAAAGGTACCCTCACAGCTGTATGCATCTTGCCGATCAGGACTCCTGTGCATGCAAGTCTGGACTTCGATTAGATTGTGCATGTGGTCACCGCCCGGGTCAGACGATCCCCGGGAGCACCGGGGCAGACGTGACCCCCGGGGGAAGCACCCGGGCAGAAGTGACCCCCGGGGGAAGCACCCGGGCAGAAGTGACCCCCGGGGGAAGCACCCGGGCAGAAGTGACCCCCAAGGGAGAGAAGCCCCCGGACAGTGACCTCTGGGGGAAACATCCGGGCAGTACCCCCCGGGGGGTAAAGCACCCGAGCAGTTACCCCAGGGAGAGGCACCCGGGCAGAAGTGACCCTCTCCAGGGGGCACCTAGGCAGAGGTGACATTCAAATCACTTTTGCCACCTTGTCTAGGCTACTGTTACATGTCAAGGACTCCATCCTAGGCAGGAGAGCTATCAGAACCAGAACAGATACAGAGTTCGCCTACTGCCTGCATTTAAACTATTGGGAATGCCTGAAAGTACTAATTATGTATTCTCTGTAGCAGAGGAGGGATTCCCGATGCGAAGATACTGTAGAGCCCCTAGTCCCAAACCTACATTACCATAACATACTGGAATGAGATATGGGAGACAATGTAAAATAAACAGTGAAACGTTTGGGCACAGTGGGCACAGCAGAAGTACTTCGCTTTGTATTAACATGAGTGATTCCAGACTGTTCAACACTACCTGAAGATATCAGAAATGCTGCCGGAAGAAAGTTTTATGTTTTCAAGAGGAACATGACTAAGTACCTCCGCCATGTGCCGGATCAATCAGATTGCGATGGATATATGGACCAGTGAACTGCCAGAAGCAACAGCCTGGTTGATCAGGCAACCACGCAAGGCTGCGAGAGAAAATCTCTCGAAACCTGTTAAAGGAGATGACCCCGCCACCACAGAAGTAACCCCGCCAGTGACCTCACTACCTCCAACAAATAAGTGACCAACGTGAGCACAGACGATCCCGTCACCAACAGAGGTGACCTGGGAGGAAAAGACTGAGAAAAGGACAGGACGTTGTGAATTTATTTGTTAATATGAAACTTAACTCGTGGGGGCTAGGACTAAGCCGACCCTCCGTCGGCTTAGTCCTAGCCACAGGCTATCTGGGCGTACTCTCGGTGTCCGGGAGAGGCTGAACCCAGACCATGGACACCTGAAGCTGAAGGAATTTCCAAGTTTGGTTCTCTTATTACTCTCCTGATGTGTCGTGAGATGAACATTACAGAGTTAGAGCGACAAGTAGAGCTGTTACTCCCTCTACCTACCGTGCAGTTCACTGTCTCACTACCTACCGTGCAGTTCACTGTCTCACTACCTACCGTGCAGTTCACTGTCTCACTACCTACCGTGCAGTTCACTGTCTCACTACCTACCGTGCAGTTCACTGTCTCACTACCTACCGTGCAGTTCACTCACTACCTACCGTGCAGTTCACTCACTACCTACCGTGCAGTTCACTGTCTCACTACCTACCGTGCAGCTCACTGTCACACTACCTACCGTGCAGCTCACTGTCACACTACCGTGCAGCTCACTGTCACACTACCGTGCAGCTCACTGTCACACTACCTACCGTGCAGCTCACTGTCACTTCATTATTTTGTTTGTTGTTAATGTCCGCAGCTAGGTCCTCCCGGGGTCAGGTATATGGACAACTTCCCCGAGTCTGGTGATTCAGCGAGGCTCCACTGTGTGCATTCTCCACGCGGTCAATGACATTTCCGGACTCTTGATAATGTACAATATAATATTCCAGCACATATCGCCCATCCACGCAACGACTGACACCTGTTATCGCATCTTCAGCGAGTGCAGCCTTAGTTGTATTTTTTTTTTTTTTTGCCTGGGTGTACGCTGTCAGCTTGAAGACCTTGAGCAAACTTTCTCTTTGTTGGTACAGTTCGCAGCCCACTTCCTTGTCTATCCTGCGTCATAATTGGAATTCTGCTTAAATTGGTGCCTGGTGCTTGTGATGTTTGCATAGCTGCCAAATTTTACATCGAGAGCAAATAGCTTATCACTGAGGCTCTGACTACGATATCAGTGTCATATGCCCGCTGTTGTTCTTGTTAATAACTCCCTTTAAGTACGTTGTGTTTTACATTACGCAGTCGTTAAAATGATGGCCTCTACAACTGTCGTATCTTTTATTCCTTTGCCCATGTATTCTAGGGCAAATCTGGAGGATATGACCTAGTGATACCCTTTATTGATATGTAGTGTATGTTTAGCTCCTTTCTGTTACCTGTGAATTTTCGCGTTTCGGTGGAGTTATATATGATTTTTTATTCAGTCTGAAAGGCTGCTACCGGTCATCGGCATGGTGCAGTCCCTCATCCACGAATGTTCTTACAAAACCTCGGTATTGCAAGAGACCTGATCCGCTACTGACGACAGGAGGGTTAGATGTCATTCCTTATCTCCGTTATGCTTTGTGCGCACAGTTTTGAGTAGTACCTATTAAAATTTTAATTTATCATAATGCACAGCAAGCGCTCGTATGACTGGTACATTGTTATGCAACGATCTTAACCAGTTGAATCTCAACTCAAGGCGTTACTTTTTCTACTCTTGTGAAAGGTGTTACTCTCTGCATCTGTGAGCATTACTCATTCTACCTTCCGTGAAGTTCAGGGTGTGTGTGTGTGTGTGTGTTTTCTTTTTTTTACCATTTTCCGTTGATGTTCAAAACAAAACCCAACCGAGTCAGTGAGGCTAGCGGACAACTCGCCATTTTACCCACGATCATCCGAGAACACGTCTATTTACCTCAACGGCGCCCCCACTGATTGTGAATGTGCACAGTGATTGCCGACATTTCCATTGTTTTAAAACACAGCTGTATATTTTTAAATCTTATTCTTTAGGACCAGACACCTAACTTTTTTAAGGATAAAAACAGCTGCGTATATACTTCCTCGTATCTACTGACTTAATTACTATCCTTCATGTGCTGGTTATGAGGCGATTTGTTGTTGATTTACCCACAGATATCCAGCTCCGAATTTGTCCAGTATATGATACTGGACAACTGGCTAATTGTCGGAGTATTCGACACATTCTCACGGGGCTACATGCAGCTATATAAGCTTGCCTTACACCGTCACGCGTACGGATTTTTTTATTACACTTTTTACACGGTGTTTTACTGTATTTTACGATGTTATCCAGGACGCTGTCGTGTCTTGCGACTTTGCACGTGTGTTCTCGGGCATATTTGCCAACAGTCGCAAAGAAATTCTTTCTGACCACATCCTGCACATTCAATATTGTGTTGGCTTCTCGAATTTCCTGATCTCCCGATTTTGATTGGCACGAGCTTCTTAATTTCCAAGGAATCAATATATTTCTGCCTGTCATCAGATAGGTGCCGTCCCTGATCCATGAACGTACTCGTGGTTAGGTTAGGCAAGGTTCTTCAGTAAGCCAGAGTTTCTTGACACGGGTCTTGGTCATATAAGATGACAAGCAGTTGGAGCTTTTGCTCATGTGACATGATTTCCACTGGCTTACCGGTCCACCCCTTTAAAAACTATAGTTATAATGATAACTATTTCATCATTCTTGATTTGTAGATGAATGGTTCAGAGAACCGACATGTTGATAAATTAGACACATGTGCAACTCTTGGGTATCTTCATTGAGGAAACGTTTCGCCACACAGTGGCTTCATCAGTCCATACAAAGGAGAATCTTGAACAGGAGGAGAATGAGGTAATCAGTCCCTCAACCTTGAGTCGATGTGGTCAGTCCATCAATCTTGAATAGAATACGGCATACGTGCTGAGAAGGAGCTTATAAACCGTTGGCAGGAGAGGTGCAGCAGTCATAGGTGGTGTAACATTTGTTCAATGTTGAAGTAGGTCGTGCCCAAGAATTAGGCAAGCGAAGAATTCCCAAGTATTAAGATCCCAAGAAGTTGCAGTGTCTGTCAGACACTGCAACTTCTTGCCAACGGTTTATAAGCTCCTTCTCAGCACGTATGCCGTATTCTATTCAAGATTGATGGACTGACCACATCGACTCAAGGTTGAGGGACTGATTACCTCATTCTCCTCCTGTTCAAGATTCTCCTTTGTATGGACTGATGAAGCCACTGTGTGGCGAAACGTTTCCTCAATAAAGATACCCAAGAGTTGCACATGTGTCTAATTTATCATTCTTTATGATGTACTTGTGGCGCAATCTGATGTTCAAGTAGGCCGGTTCCAACAGATGTTAGGAGTGCCATATTCCAGCCTTTACTTTCATCCTACTATGTACACTACCTGGTTCCTTACTCTGTTCTTCCCTATGTCTTTCAGAACTTTTATGACGCGCGCGCGCGTGTGTGTGTGTGTGTGTGTGTGTGTGTGTGTGTGTGTGTGTGTGTGTGTGTGTGTGTGTGTGTGTGTGTGTGTGTGTGTGTGTGTGTGTGTGTGTGTAGCTAAGTCTTTGATGAGAAGAGCGTATATGTTGTGTAATGCTTTCAGTCTATCCTGTCTAAATAACGGTATTCTTGAAGCCAAATACAAGTCTCCCACGCTGCCAGCTGCTGCGTCAAACACTTGAAGGTGCATCTTTTGGAGACTTAATCCACATTCTGATCTTTACTGTAGTTTTCTTTGTCAGCTTCCCGCAGAGTATACTGATGCGCCGCTCCCAGTACATCATATGAACAACACAGAATAAGATGCTGGTCGAGGATGCAAATTTTTTGAAGTCATGTTCAGGGTAATACACTTAGTACGTTTTTTTTTTAAGCTCAATGTGTCACTTTCTACCTTCTGAGAAGCTTAGAATGTTACACGTTCTAACTTGAATCACTAACCCGCACTGACCTTTCATCATTATCCCTCCACTTTAGAGCAATTCAGGTATTAAGACGCAAGCTTGTCAATCTAGAGCTTTACCAGAGCAACAAGAACAAGAGTAGCAAGTACAAAAGTAACAAGAACAACAGTAACAAGAACACCACAGGACACACAATCACCCTGAACACCATGAATATGCGAATCTAAAACAGCTTTGGGACTGCCTGCAGGCTTGGAAAACCCAGACAAGTGTTTGATCAAGTGGACGAGAGAAGCCTTCCCGCAATGATCACCTTCTCCCCACCCCTCACTATCACTCACCCGTACTTACGCTCTGTACACTTTGTAAACAGTGGATTTAGTGCTCGTCTTTTAACATTGTAATAACAATCAAACAGGCTTGCGCAAACGTTTGGATAAAAGTGATTTTTATGATTTGACGTGCTGTAGGAGTGTGAATAAGGTAAAGGAGAAACTGGTTATCCGGACCCTAGTCCTGGAGATACGAAGTACAGTGCCAGCACTCTGAAGGAGGGGTGGGGGTGTTACAGTTCATGACAGTGAATGAATGAACGAACGAGAATTTTTTTTTCGGGTTACCCTACCTTGGTGGGAGATACCCTATTAATATATATATATATATATATATATATATATATATATATATATATATATATATATATATATATATATATATATATATATATATATTATATATTATATATATATTATATATTATATATATATATATATATTATGCGCGTTATGTTCAGGCTGCTTATTGCAGATTTATGGAAAAAAACATTTTCACTGCTTATTCGGCAGAAAAAAAACCTTGCCGAATAAGCCAAACTCGACTGTTTAGCTTATTCGGCACGACATTATTTATTATACACACACACACATTCACCTTGCGCGTGCAAGATCACAGGAAACAGGTGACAGCTTAACAGGCAATATAACACCAGTGAAAATATTTCAAGCTCTTTCGTGATTTTTCACATTATCAAAGTACAAAGATTTCTGAAGTATAGGTCGCCCACGTGAGTGTCTCAAGACAAATTAGAAATGAAAAAACTACAGAAATTAAAGTTTTTAAATTAATACAAGCAGGTTTTATTGTTTACTTTTCAACTGAAGTGTTCAAGAATCAAAATACCCACAACAAAATACCCACAACTTTCACTCATTACTATACTTACTGTAATGTTACATGTTGGAAGAATTACCGACAAGTCTTACGGCTTGACAAAGCTCCTGATCAAGAGAGCTTTAGAAAATACAATCTGATATATTCTTATACTTAAATATTGAGATGTATGAACTCACAGTGGATAAGTAAAAACTACAAACCATATTATTAGAATACGAAGCACTAAGCTTAAAAGGCCCCTACAGTCTGTGAGCGTTATTCCGGTTTGATCCAAGGGCAGTGAAGCTGCAACTCCGGACTAAAAGCCCTCTGAATGAGCAACACTGCACAATGTGTTCGTTTGCATCTCCGTGTTACCTGTGTGTTGTCCCCAGTACTCCCGGTGTGTGCGCGCGTGTGTGTGTGTGTGTGTATGTCCCAGGTTCTCCTTAAATAGTCCTTTCAAAACCAGCCAAGAAGCATTCCTGAGCAGTGTAAACACTGATACCAGAGACCACTACCCTTTTTCTCTCACATGATGAAATGTGATTTAAGCCATTTTTGTTTAATATTATGATTTTGTCTTATTAAGAGAGCATTAAAAACATTCATGCCACGTATCCAATATATTATATATATATATATATATATATATATATATATATATATATATATATATATATATATATATATATATATATATATATATATTATAAATGGTATAAACCTTGGTAATAAATACCGACAAGTTGGTTTACGTGTCTTTCTAAACCATAATTATAAATAACATACTGCGACTGACCAAGACTCCAACCCACCTCGACGAAAGGAAGCCAGACCCATACCTTATTCACTACGGTAAATAATGCCAGGCAGTCTGTTGTACCTCTTGCCATGTCTCCTAGCGCCGGCTACATTCGGGGGATAGCGTTTCGTGATTGCATTAATACTTGGTAATGCTAGACTCAACGAGCAGTACAAGAGAATGAAGGGAGGATAGCTGCAATTCCTCTCTATTCAACACACACACACACACACACAGACACACAGACACACACACACACACAGACACACACACACAGACACACACAGACAGACACACACACACACACACAGACACACACAGACACACACAGACACACACACACACACACAGACACACACACAGACACACACACAGACACAGACACACAGACACACACACACAGACACAGACACACAGACAGACACACAGACACAGACACACACACACAGACACACACAGACACACACACACACAGACACACACACAGACAGACACACACACAGACAGACACACACACAGACACACACAGACACAGACACACACACAGACACACACACACACAGACACACACACACAGACACACACACAGACACACACACACAGACACACACAGACACACACAGACACACACAGACACACAGACACACAGACAGACACACACACACAGACACACACAGACACACACACACACAGACAGACACACACACAGACAGACACACACACAGACAGACACACACACAGACAGACACACACACAGACACACACACACAGACACACACACACAGACACACACACAGACACACACACAGACACACACACACAGACACACACAGACACACACACACACACACACACACACAGACACACACACACAGACACACACACACAGACACACACACACAGACACACACACACAGACACACACACACACACACACACAGACACACACAGACACACACACAGACACACACACAGACACACACACACACACACACACACACACAGACACACACACAGACACACACACACAGAGATAGGACAGAGATAGGATGTTCCAGAGAGGGGACACAGGGACAAGAGGTCACAACTGGAAGCTGAAGACTCAGACGAGTCACAGGGACGTTAGGAAGTATTTCTTCAGTCATAGAGTTGTCAGCAAGTGGAATAGCCTAGCAAGTGAAGTAGTGGAGGCAGGAACCATACATAGTTTTAAGAAGAGGTATGACAAAGCTCAGGAAGCAGAGAGAGAGAGGATCCAGTAGCGATCAGTGAAGAGGCGGGGCCAGGAGCTGAGTCTCGACCCCTGCAACCACAATTAGGTGAGTACAATTAGGTGAGTACACAGACACACACACACAGACACACACACACACACACACACAGACACACACACAGACACACACACACACACAGACACACTCTTGACAAGGTCTTCAACGAAAACGCCAGACATGTCAAGACTCCAGACTCCTGAAATTGTAATGAAGCAACTGCAAATAAATCACAGAACATTCCGTGACTGTTTATGTAAAGTTTGTGTCCTACCTTAACAGACTCTCGTCTACCAGCGTTCAACACTGCTGCACGCTTACCTGGAAGGAAAAAAGGTAAACCTTAAGTAAATAGGAAGAGTAACACGTAAATAATAAATTCATCTATATACAGAAATACGCGAGTAAACACCAGCACGTATTTAACAGGAAAAGTTTCCATCCTGTGACCGTGAGAAGTGATTAAGGTCTCGGGACCGAAACATTGTCTAATAAATATGCATCAGTGTTTGCTCACGTTTACTTTAAATCATTTGTGGGTATCAACCACGGTTCATACTACCAATGGCTCCAGTTAGACCAAGTGGATTCTCAAGTCTCGCTCAGTAGAGATTTACATTAAATCAAGACTAAGTGAGATTCTGAAGTCTCAATATGACTGTTCAGCGAGCCACTAACCAGTCTAAAGATAGACAATCCAAACAATTTTTTCATGAATGAGCCTCAAAACCCTGCCAATGTATGCCAAATTTATGACAGAACCCTAACTCCACTAGACTGAGAAAGCCATCGACGACATGCCCATGCACTCAGCCCCAGGCCCAGATTCGTGGAACTCTGTGTTCATTAAGAACTGCAAGAAACCCCTCTCACGGGTCCTAAGTATGCTATGGAGGAGCTCAGACACAGGCGAGATTCTACAGTCACTAAAAACAACGGATATAGCCCCCACCCCATAAAGGTGACAGCAAAACAGAAGCTAAGAACTATAGACCAATAAGTTTAACGTCCCACATCATAAAAATCTTTGAAAGTTCTAAGAAGCAGGACAGCAAACCACCTGGACTCCCAAAAATTGCACAACTCAGAGCAACATGGTTTCAGAGCAGGTCGCTCCTGCCTTTCGCAACTGCTAGACCACTATGATATGGTCTTAGATACAGTGGAAAACAGAATACTGATGTAGTATACACAAAAGCCTGTGACAAGTGCGACCATGGTGTAATAGCACACAAAATGCGCGTTAAAGGGATAACTGGCAAAGTAGGCAGATGGATCTTCAACTTTCTAACCAATCACACACAACGAGTAGTGGTAAACAGTTAAATCTGATGCTGCCATAGTGAAGAGCTCTGTCCCACAAGGCACAGTACCCGGACCTATCCTGTTCCTCATTCTCATATCAGAGAGAGATGTAAACCATAGCACTATCATCCTTTGCAGACGATACTAGGATCTGCATGAGTGTCATCCATTGAGGACACGGCAAAGCTCCAAGAAGATATAAACCAAGTTTTCCAAAGGCCAACAGAGAACAATATGATGTTCAATGAAGACAAATTCCAACTACTCCGTTATGGAAAATTGGAGGAAATAATAACTAGGACTGAGTATACTACAAACTCTAATTACACAATAGAGCGGAAAAGTAACGTGACGAACCTGGGTGTGGTATCAGTGGAGCATGGTCCGTCAAGACATGAACAGAGTACTGATACATAATGTCGCGGAAGTGCTTTAAAGACCATACTATTGCTAAAGCTTCTTGCTCAGTTACTGTATAATTATGTTCAGCCTTCGTAAGGACCTGGCTAGCAAATGCAACTGTGTTGTATTTGCCACCAGTCTTCTGAGCTAGTACAACACCTATGCCAATTGAACTAGCATCACTTGTCAGATAGAAGGGCTTAGAAAAATCTGGAAATTTCAAGACTGGAACAGATGTTAACTTTTCTTTTACAGTTTGGAATGCTCTTTCTTGACGAAAGGTCCAAACGAAAGGAGTATTTTTCTTACGCAACTCAGAGGAGCTGTTATGGAAGAAAAATTGTCAATGAAAGATCTATAAAAACCTGCTAAGCCCACAAAGGATCTTACGGCATCAGCAGTTTTGGGAGATGGATAATTTAATACTGCAGTTACTTTACTTTGGTCAGTCATAACCCCTCTAGGAGTGACTGACCCAGAAACTATTTCCGATCTGAAAAATTGACATTTAGACAGTTTGATCTTTAAATTGGCTTCTTCAAGCTTACCAAGTATTACATCAAGTCTTCAAGTGCGTATCCACGTCTGCAGACATGACGATTATGTCATCTAAGTACACCATAAATGCGTTACCTATGAGGCCTCTAAAGACATTAGTCATGAGCCTCGAGAATGTGATAGGCGAAGATCATAACCCGAAAGCCATACGGAGGAAGTGATAATAACCTGTAGGAGTGGAAAATGAGGTTAGCTTTTGGCTATCCTCGTGAAGAGGGACTTGCCAAAAAACCTTGTAACAAGTCCAGGGTCGAAACGACTTCTCTGATGTTACATAAAAGGTCACCAAGTACAGGAAGTGGGAAGCGATCTGGGATAGTTTTCGCATTTAACTTCCTAAAGTCAATCACTGGGTGCAAAGTACCGCCCTTCTCAGGTACTAGAATCAAGGGTGCATTCCAGGGTGAATTGCTAGGTGCAATAACTCCATCATCAAGCATCTGATTGATTAATTCTTCTGGACATTTACTATACTTGTCAGCACCACCTGCTAGCTCACCCACGTGGTCCACCCCGCTATTTGGTTGAACCAATCTTACCCACAAGAGCAACACAAAAATGTAAAAAATCCATTCACTCACACTGTACACATCTAAGTAAGGAGTCGTTCACAACACTGTACACTATGTACCGCAGGCCCATAATGGAGCATGTAGCACCAGTATGGAAATCACATCCAGTATAAAGAAAGTTTAAGAAGTGCAGCGGTTTGCAACAAGACTAGTCTTGGAGATATGGGGGTATGGCCTATTAGAAGTTAAAGAAAGTCAATCTGATTACACTGGAGGACAGGACGACTCGAGAGGAGGGGATTACACACGCATATAACACACACACACACACACACACACACACGCATATAACACACACACACACACACACACACACGCATATAACACACACACACACACACACACACACACACACACACGCATATAACACACACACACACGCATATAACACACACACACACACACACACACACACACACACACACACACACACACACGCATATAACACACACACACACACACGCATATAACACACACACACACACACACACACACACACACGCATATAACACACACACACACACACACACACACACACACACACACACACACACACAAAATAATGAAGTGCTAAATACTGAGAAATTTACTGGGTGAAGGGAAAATGTTTCACAGATGGGGAATAAGAACACGAGGACACAACAGGAAGTTGAAAACTCATACGACTCATAGGGACGTTAAGAAGTATTTCTTTAGTCTTAACATTGTTAGAAAGTGGAACAATCTTGGGTGAAGTGGTAAAGACTGGATGCAGACACAGCTTTAAGGAGAGATACGGTAAGGCTCTTTATGCCAGGAATGGACCTAGTAGCTACCAGTAAAGAGGCGTGGACCAAGAGCTTTGAATCGAACCCTGCAACCACCATAGGCAAAAACAACACACCGAACAGGCCAAGTGCCTTATCGACAAGTACCTTTGACAGTACAGACACTTTCACATTACTTTATAAACAACTTATATGCCACTCTTGCATAAAATAATTGGTTATTCAAATTTACCTGAAACTTATGGATATTATCACAAAAGTGGCCTTCATAATTGTATAATAGTTGCGGGTGGGAAATACTGTTTAGCACATAAATGGTTTATGGTAATTTACAGCAATTTATAAAGCAGCTTACGCAGTTTCTACCAATAACATGAAAAGACATTAGCAGCGAAAAAATGTGTAAAAATGTTTCTGAAAAAATATAAACTATTAAATACCAATAAAAAAAATTACCTGTGAAAAATAAACAATGAAATGGAGAATGAACAGAAAAGTGAAAAATACAATAAAAAAAAGTACCACGAAGAAAATACCTCAGTGATAAAAATACGTGTAAAAACATTAAAAGATACCAAGGGAAAAATATTAGCGGAAAAGAAAAATGGAAACAGCAGAGCACTTTCGTGCGTTTACAAGATCTTCAGAGAAGGAACCAGAAGACTAAGATCGGCATATTTTATAGGCTGCGAGTTATTAATATTAGTTATTAGCAGTATCATTATAATTATTATAATAATGGAAGAAGAGCTTAATCTGGATTGAAAACGCGGCGCCTAGGAAATTAAAGAATTAGATTCAATAACCGCAGCTAATGAGAAGCAACTTAGAGTTATTACAACTCTATGGACAAAGCTCTACCTATAACTGCCACTCATCATTATTATAAATAAGGTACACCAAGTAAAGCTTTTCTTCCTTCACAACGAGAATCAACATTTTGCACAAGGTATAAGAGAAAGAAGGTTATAAATTAAATATTTCCTGATAAAATGTAAGTAGATAAAATCCACTGCATAAACTGTAAAGAATTTTGAAGTATACTCAGACTTAAGGAACAAACCCATAGAACATTAAAAGATAAACTAAATAAATTTATTTTGCTAATTTATACTCAGTAATTCTATGAAATGACTGATGAAACCAATAATGCAGGATATGATACTAATAATTCAATTATTAGAAAATGTATCTCGTAATTTTCACTGTTCTTTAGGAAGAGAATTAACACTATATTCATACACGGTTATTAAATCAAGTTTATAATTATCTAAACTTATGGTCTAAATATAAAAGTGCATTATTACGCTGAATATAATTTTATGGGAATAATTCTTGATAATGTCTCCAGATAACTTAAAATGTTATATGTTAGTAGATTCAGTAACGTTTATAATGATTAGACTTGAGCAGTTTCCCAGTCTGTCTTATAAAAACATCACTTTTACAAGGACAAAAAAAAAAAATGCGAAAAATTTATAAAGAATTCCCCCAAAGTATCTTTCCAGTGTATTATAGTTTTTAACACTATTTTTGCGTTAAAAATATTGCCGAGGTGCGGGAGCTTGTCATACGGTTTTACCAGCTCATGTTCACGTTCATACTTTGTACTAGGTTTTACCAGCTCATGTTCACGTTCATACTTTGTACTAGGTTTTACCAGCTCATGTTCACGTTCATACTTTGTACTAGGTTTTACCAGCTCATGTTCACGTTCATACTTTGTACTAGGTTTTACCAGCTCATGTTCACGTTCATACTTTGTACTAGGTTTTACCAGCTCATGTTCACGTTCATACTTTGTACTAGGGTCTTTCATATAGAACGGTTTTCCTGACTTTATAAAAAGCTTCGTCAATGAACAAGTTGAGTATTGTCAGCTGAATCCAATTTCTTTATTTTTTTCCAAATTCCTTATCAAAACTCGTAGCAATACATTTCTACAGATTTAAAAAAAAAAAAGTGAATACACTACATACGTTTTCGGTGATATTTGTAGTAATGGTTGAACATGCGTCTCTTGCCTTACAAAATACATTAAACTTAAAAAAAAACTTCTACAATTCACTTTGATTTGTGTCTCCAAAATGGAATGATTTTTCACTTTCCATAGTGAATTTTAGGAAGATTAATGAATTTAACAGAATGTCAAAGTACATCAATATCTTAACCATTAGAACTGGAAGGGACTTTTTTTCCATAATTCTAACTTAAAAAACATTATAAATTAACTCTGGTGAAAAAGGTTTTCCCACAACCATGTCAAATTTCGGTAAATTTAATTTGCCTTTAAGCACAAACTCACAGTTAGCCATGAGTGAATGAATTCACTGAATACATTGATACTTAAGGAAAAAATGACGTTTTGAGAAACTTCCATCATGTCCAAGAGATCATCCACTGGCCCCAAAGTGGTAATATTTGATGTTACTGCACGGTTTGTGGGAGAGGAAAAAGAAAATCATGGTGGCAAAGAGAACACCAAATCTGCCACAAGAGCACTAAACCTGCCATAAGAACACTAAACCTGCCACACTAGTACCAGATGGCAAACACTAGCGTGAAGGGGTGACAAAACCGAGACAATATATAACAAAGTGGCTGGACGTGAGGGAGTAAAATTACCCGTGAGCCCAAGGAGGGTTGAAGGAGGAAGTGGGTGTGATTTATATAAGGTCGACCCAAGGCAAGGATGTGGGGGAACCTTGAGTTTCCTCGTCCCTCACACCAATCGTGGTCTACCACACAAACTACATTCAGTAGATCAAAAGATACATAAACCGAGAGGTGCATATATACAATGAATTACACGTATTATTGGTTGTTACATTTAATAAAAAAGAAGCGGTAAGCCACAAGGGCTATACAGCATTGGTTGTTACAGATTGTTAAAATATTCTTAACCGTTAGTTATCGTTGAACTACAGTCGAAAAGTTTCACTCCAATCAATAGATAGAAATGCAAGATTATAATTTTTCGTTGCATATTTAAGTACGAGAGACTAAAGAAAAGTTTTAATGGTCAGACAGCGTCAGACACCCAAACACTGTAGCATAATTTCGGTTGCCAGTGTATTTAACAACCAAGATAACGCATTCAAGATCACTGAAAACCAATGACATTGCAATTAAAATTTACGAGGATTGTCAGGAAATCCCCAGATTTACTCATGATATTATTAGACAATGTTAATTACCAAAAACATTTCCAATAATTATTAAACAATTATTAAAAACTGCTGCACGAGGGCTACACCATCGTAAGTTACATAGTTTATAGAACCTAAACACGCGCAACAAATTTTAAATAAATGGTTTAATTAAACCGTTTTTTAAATTTTTCGTGTGTATAAACAAACCACTTTCCCATAACCCCAAATTGTCACTGCGGCGAATAGGAAACCAAATTAATGTCGTCAATTAAAAACTATGCAACATTTTTGGTAATTTTAAATATTTACAATAAATTATGAACAGTATTTAAAATTCCACAAATTTTCTGGCGCACAAAGAACAAAACCGTGAAGTTTACAACAGATGTGAGAACAGCACTTGTTATAACACATCAAGAACACGCACAATACCGTGACTAGACAATACACGAATAACCCGCACACAGGAAAGAAAAGCTCACGACGCCGTAGCGGTCCGACTTGGACCATTTACAGTCACTGATTTTGTAAGTGGTCCAGGTCGGACCGAAACGTCGTCGTAAGCTTTTCTTTCGCCTTTGTGCGGGTTATTTGTGTATTTTATAACAGATGTCGGAACAGGAAATAAGTACCCTGAATGTTAGAACAGCAAACAAGAGCATTAGTTGCCTACCAGAAGTAAAATAATTGAGAGTAAGACGTTTCAGGAAAATGTATTTCGGGACACCAAGTAATTCTCAGATGCCTTGCTACAGTCGAGATTAGTAGCAATACGCTAGCTGCTTGACGCGTAATGAGCGTCAGATGGTATTTGTAATATGTCACATTCATTGTCGTTTCTCTTGTAATGTGTCATGTTCATGTGTAATGTCATTCCCTGTAATGTCACGTTTGTAACATGTTAACAGTAATGCATCATGTTCCCTGTAATGTGTCAATCCGTGTTATATTTCCTGTAACGTCTTTAGTGTAGCCGTCACAGCGCATCTAAGTTTTTCTCAGCCTTTGCCTTTCTGTACCAACACATGACATAATATTTGTAACACGGTATACATGTATGGGTTAAACCCAAATGTGTTAATAATACGGATTAACATTTTTTAGGAGAGGTTGTGACCTAATTAGGAGTGATACTCTTAATTCAGGTTAGTGATTATATTTCACCTGCATTAACTATTGGACTAAATTAAAAAAAAAAGTCTGGTGAACGCCGTCTCAGAGTGAAGTAAATATATATAAATCTCTCACTCTCTATGGGTTTGTCTAGACAATTGGCCAGTGATTCACACTTGTGTATTAGTATTTTTGTATTTTCTCCAAGATTCTCTTGAACAGCTACAAAGATCACACTACGACCTAAGATACTAAGAACACCAAGGATAAACTGCAGGCTTTTAAGCAATACACAGAAACAAGACAATACAAAATCTAGCTGCAATTTTAACTAGTAATATACAACACTAGAACTACGTATTTATTAATGTTGTGACTAGCATGAGCTTTGCTCCCATCTCTCACAAATATCTTCTAGCTTATTTAATTCACTGTTGATACGTCTTTCTCAATTTCCTCCCACTTTACATTCTTCATGTTGCACTCAGACCACTGACTGCAACACTGGTAAGAATGATGGTTGGTGTCGTGGTCCTACCCCAGTGCCATTACGTGTCCTTTAGAAACACCGTAGCATCACCACAGTGCCATCACCACTGAACAGATTATATATATCCGTGTCAGCGTTTTCCCCCTGACCAATAAACAATCTTTACTCTGAATTTACCTTTCGTGTGTATCAACGTCTCGAGGCCTCTCATGGTAAAGCACTGGCACCCAACATGGCTCTCTCTCGAGTCGCCGACACAGTTTATCCCTCGCTGTTTCTCTTCTCTAATCCCTTCCGGTACCAGTCTGTAGCCAACACCTCTACCTTGTAACCTTTGTAAAGTGCTTTACTAGGTGTGCGGCTCACATGGGTTGCATACTCAAACTGCTGCTATGTATGTGTTGCATAGTGATGTTGAAAGAGCCAGTGTTCCGGCGGAATAATAGGTGGGTGTGTTGGTGGATGCGTGGGTGGGCTGGTGGGTGCGTGTTTATGTTGGTGGGTGCTGGGGGTGTGCATGTGTTGGTGAGATGACTGGTGGCGGACAGCTGTAAGGTGACCGCAGATAATAATAATAATAATAATAATAATAATAATAATAATAATAATAATAACAACTCCACCCCTGCAATTCCCTAGGGGTTGTATGGCACTAAGTTTTTATATATGCAATTATGATCGTACAAAGTTCGTTCTTGCTACGATCAGGCAAGCAAATTATTTTTTATTTTAGCCATCATACTTCGTAATATATAACTATCGATAACTTTGTAAGATACGGCTTTATGCCCAAATAAAAATATGAACAATATAATTTTAATACAAATATGTAACATTACGACATAACTACAGAATGTATACCTGTAAGGCTGCTGACACTTTCCAGTGTTCCGTTACTCTACTACACTAACCTTGTGTGCGTGTCTGAGAAATATATACATGTTCTAAATTGGTAAAACTGGTTAATTAGCAAGAACTCGTTTAAAATTAAGTCCTTTCCAAAATTTTCTCTTAAACGTTTAAAGATATTTTTTTCCTTTATGTTAATGTAAAAATTAATAATTTTGTACCAAAATAACCTTAGAAAAGTACCTCACTATTACAACAAGCGCAATTTAATTTGTCCTATTGCAACTACATATATTTTAGACAAGTTTACAATTTAATAAACAATGAAATATATATTTTTCGTTAGGTTCAGAATTTTTGCGAAATTACTGCACGCAAATAGCAACGATCTTCTTGCCTTATTCGGCAAGAAGAGCGTTGCTATTTAAACCAAAATCGCAAGTTTTACCTATTCGGCACGACATACATAAGTGATCATTAACGCACAGCAACCACTAGGAGAGATGGAAATAATGATGTTACTCTAGGCCTTTCGTGTTGATATTGCAAACACTTCTTCGGTGGAAGAGCGATCAAAAGATTGAAATTCAGGAGAGCCCAAACAAGCGTGCCATGAGAGACCTGCCAGATAAGACAGAAGCTAGTAGCTAGACCCCGGCCAGCCACAACCTTAAGTGTCAGATGTCATGTCAATTATTTTCAAGATGAAAAGTATAACCAAGACAAAAAAAATCTCTCAAACATAGTGGTCAACGGTAACAAAATTACCCACGAAACTTGTCAGTAATCAAAGTTCCGCCGATTATCCTACTTTAGTTTAATGGTACATCCATCCAGTTTAGTTTCTACGCTTTTCTCAGTAGATTTAACCCAAAGAGTCACTTGATAGAATTAAAAATAAAATAAAAAGTTCCTTAAATTAACACTAAAAATTCTGTAGCTTCTAGTACAATTAATTGAGAAAGCGATTACAAGCGTGGCGGATACGAGAGCTGCACATGAATAATGGAAAATTCCCATTACATGTGGTAGCTGCAAAGACTTGACTGAAACACTAGTGTATTATCACAATCATCGAAACTTTTAAAACTTAATTTATATGATTACAAGCTAATTGTGGCTAATATATGAACTAAAATACGAACACTGGAAAAGCCTCGAGAAACATAACATGTCAAAGGCGCGGCAAAATTGTCTATTGCTCTTTTAATCGAAATTAAATTATAATCAAGGGGAAAGCGCTAAACCCGTAGGATTATACAGCGCCTGAGGGGAGGGGGATGGGAGGTATTCAGGCTTAATTCAGGGAACTGGAACACAGATCCAGTTCTCTAGATCAAGAGCCCCTCACAAGCATCAAGGAACCTTCCTTGAGCGGAATCAAAATTAAATGACAATCGGTGGTCCTTTGATTATTGTCAGGCTATATGACTTATATATTTCCGTTAACCACAATGTTTGCGAGGCTTATACAAGAGCATTGCTATCTTCTATTTTTTTTAAATATTTTGATATCTGGCACTTAAGATCGTGACTGGCTGGGGACAAGCTACTAGCTAGACTGTCACATGACATCTGTTTGGGTTCTCCCCCTCAAAAATGCAATAAAGTTTATGGGAAAAACCAAAAAGATTTTTTAACATTACATCAAATATAGCATTAGAACTAGACAGTCTAAAGATCTGTTTAATAAATTACTGAAATTTTAATCACCCAATTGATTTTCAAAAGGATGAGGCTTTATCAAGTAGATCTATGGTTAAGAGAATTATTTTAATTAGTATTGATCGCTATCTGAAAGTTTAGGCTTTTATAAATTAGACAACATTGACAAAATTCTCCCTTCTTGAAAAAAAAAATATTGACACATGACTGAATAATAATTTCATATTCTCCCACTCTACGAGTTGGTTCACTGGTGAGGTAATGTCTCACCTTAAGAAGTCTTCTGTTGTCCTGCTGTCCTATTATTTTTACTATTACCTGATAATGTGAAAAATCACTAAAGCGCTTGCAATTTCCCTTTTTCATTGTGGTTATTTTGTGGCGCACAAGCAGACACTTCATGGGAGTTAAAGTAGAACTGAGACTTGGAAACTTGGTATATCTAGAGACTAAGCATAATAAGCAACAGACCAGGAAAATAGGAAAAACTAGAATAAAAATGAAGACTGCATGCGTACAGCAGCAGAACATTCATGACGGAACAAGCCGAGAACTTCAACTACATTACTCATACAATGAGCACTTAGAATACCACCCGCGCAAACTCATTAACAAATACGATCATCAAAAGGAGGAAAAATGATCACGGGTAAGACGTGTGGGCGTCCAGCTCTTTAGCACCTGTGCTCTACAAGCTCAAAACTCTTCAAAGAATGTACTTTGATACTGCTGAAGGGCTCTTGATCCATGGAACTGAATACTGCATATAACTGAATATACATACGTACACACTGCAAAAATCAGAGGGAGTTGAATGATAGCTCTAGGCCTTCCGTGTTGCAGCCTTCATTTCTTCAGGAGCTTGCATGTTGCAGAAGGAACAGATAATTTAGGCAGGTGCGTTCATGGATGCGTCCACAAGCGCCTCAAGTGTTGGCTGCAACAAAATGCCTAGAGCTATCATTCAACTCCCCTTGTGGTAGTTTTGCATCTTGTATCGCTTGTCCGCGATTACTGCGGTATACATACAAGTCAAGACTTGAGTCTTGCAGCACCATAATTCTTGCTACACTATCAATATAACTAAAGATCTTCAAGGGAACACCATACAAATGTTTGCCAGGTGTGCCTGTTCAGCCAAGCTCTCATAAGAGCCTAGCTATGTCTTCCTGCAGGTAGTAACAGCCTTGCTTATCAAGAGGTCGCCTGGTAAGTCTGGCAACGTGTATACACACTCCGCGAGTAATGCCATAAAACCTCTATACACAATCCTCAATGAACACAAAAAGACTAACGAAAATTGTTTTAAAGTGAATTATGAAGGGATGTAATTGTTCAACTTATATTCATGAGTTACACAGCGCCTAGGGAACGGGAGTTGATCAAGATGGATCCAAAGATGAAAAGGGTAGCTCTAAATTATTTCATCAAGAGTCATTCACTAGCATCAAAGAATTGCTCCGCCCCTTCAGAGACAATTCTTAAAGTTACATTATAGGTAAATTAACCGACAAGAAATATTTCCCATTTAAAAAATTATCTCCAAAATAGAATCTAAATGCATACACCAGTAAATGAACCTTGGGCTGACGTCACCAGTAAATGTACCAAGGGGTGAAGTCACCAGTAAATGTACCAAGGGGTGACGTCATGTAATCAAACAATATTGATAAATACATCAACACTCGCCTCAGCCCTCCCAACGAGGGTAGTAAACGAACTCGTTTAGTTTCAAACATCCTTAACGTTGAAAATCGTCAGTCTGCATTAGATTAAAATATATTCAAGCAATGCACGTAATTCGCAGAAAAAATCCGATAGGTTTTACACCACCAGAATCTAATAAGCCTAATACTACTAGAAACTAATAGCACTGGCAAAAAAAAAAAAAAATCTACTCATCACTCCTAAAGGAAAAACACTAACATCAAAAGTAACATTTAACCATTCATAATTTGAGTAACTGTTTTGAGTAATTTTAGCAGTCGACATGCACTGTTGTGTGACAATTCATTAATATAACAAACGAGAGATGGGAACTAAGTTCCTTTTCCTAAACAAGAAACTTATTCCTTAATAAAAGTTTTAATTATAATTATTACCATTTTTCTTACCTTATGCTGTGCAGAGCTGAGCAATACGATTTACGAACCAATAATTTTGTTAGAAGTTTAAAATAACACTCTTTCTATAGTCCTTATTAATTTCCTATCATTTTCAATATAAAAGCTAGTTTGATAATGCTAATTTATTCTGCTGATATTTCGAACGATTTATCGACATATTGCAGATATCAATATAATCTGACTTGGTCGTAATCCAAAACATATCCACATGTCCCAAGTCAAAAATAATGTCAACAAAGTTCGACGAAAGGTAAAATCTCCTAGGTGTAGTCATTTTTTTTTAGTGGGGAGGGGGGACTCTTAAGCAAGTCAGGATGTTCAAACCTCGCCACAATGGTAAGGTGGCCCAGCCTTTAAGGTAAAATCCTCGACACCAAGATAAGGTGACCCAACCTTGAAGGCCACAAAGGTAGGGTGACCCAGCCTCGGGATGGGTAGGAGGACGAGACAAACTGATTTGGTATTACCAAATATTAAAATTTTTGTTAATTTACTCAAAGTAAAATCTTTAGTTTCTGTAATTTTCTCTGCTACAGTAAGATATATCTTCATATATTCAATGTTATGACGGTGCTTTGAAGGTACTTAAACTAGTTAACAGTCATGAACTCTGAATGAAAACAGGGTAGAGGAAAAGAAATGAAACTGTTGGATTTGAAATGTGTTCTTGCCGTAAATCTGTTTTTTTTTTAACAAAAAAAAAGTTAAATACAATCACAAACATCAATACTCAGCCAAAATTATAATATAACGTGGGAGTGGAAAGGGCCGGAGCGAAATGCCGGAGGAATACGAAGATGACACCATCAGGAGTGATGGCAGACCCAACCTCGCTGCCTTTACACCAACCAAAACATGCACAATGCAGATTCTGGAATTTAATTTTAAAGCTTCGGCCTTCAGGAACTTAATTTGATTAAGTTCCAAGTGGACGAAACTACTACACAAAATGCCATAACTCGAACTGTCTTATTTACATAGTCACTATACACTACCACTGCATTATCACAAAATGATAAAGATTGGAGAGAGAGAAAAAAATAGGTGAACTACTTCATGTCATGACTTTAAAAAAGTAGACGAACGAAACGTTGTCTAAATCTTCCTCTGTTACAAGTGTTATCCAACGCTAGAAAAGAGGGGGGGGGGGTTGGGAAAGAAGGTTCTCATACCCTGCAGCACTAACAGTCTTCAGGGCCTAGCCTCTTGAAGACAGTGTTTGCAATCACAAACTCATATTTAAGGTGTTAAGAGAATCTAGTTTCCTTACCAAATACAACAAAGTATTACCACATTGTCGTGAGAAACTGATCTTGTCATGTGAAGGCAGGTGCCATTTAGGGAAATATTCCTATCTCCCATTTCCTTTGATTATATATAACTGCTTATTTCCTAACAAATGCATAACACTTCCGGGTTTACTGCTTCTCTAAATTAATTACAATATATTACACACATACATATATACATACAAGAACAAAGGAACAGTGCATGTCTACTGGCCCATGCTAAGCAGGTCTAATTAACACCCACTCATCACTCGTACCCATCCAGCTACTCTAATTTCTTCCCTGAATGATGCTACCTAGGAATTCATTCCACTCATCTACCACTATTGCCAAAACCAATACTTCCCAGTATCCTTTTTTAATCTAAATGTCTCCAGCTTTAATCCATTGCCGCAAGTCGTATCTTGGTTAGATATTTGTACACTGCAATTATATCTCCCAATTCCAAGGAACACCAGTTCACTATCTTTAGCCTATTTTCGTAGGAAAAGTTTCTAATACATGGAAGCAACTCTACATTTTCGAACGCATTTATGCGCATCCTGTAACATGGAGACCTGATTTGAGTAACAACCTAAATGAGGTCTAAGCAAAGATATATAAAACTGAGGAATAACTCAGGACTTCCGTTATTTATACTTGATGTAAAGCCAAGAACTATAAGCTTCATTGCGAACACTTGTACACTATTTTTGGCTTTAAATTAATGCTAATCAGAACTATCTTTTTCGCATTCACTTTGACCAAGATCTACATTGTTTAGCTTGTAAGTGCCAGTTACTTCATTTTTATAGAATTAGAACCTTACACTTTTCTGCATTGAACTGCGTTACTTCTCCAATCACATCAACTTTTTCAGGTCACCCTGTAGCCTGCTAGTCTTCAAAAATTATGACTGCCTATTTTATTGTCCTCGGTAAACTTGCATATGTTGCAATATATTTCCTCGTCAATACCCTTTACATACATTATGGACAAGAGTCCCAATATTGTGGCACACCACTCAGAATGGGTTCCAATTCTGACTTCACCTTTATTTGTCTAGAAGTCAGCCGTGGCTACGCACGAGGTAATTTCTACCTATACCATGTGTACCTACTTTTTTCACCAGCCCCTTGTGTAGGATTTACCGAAATCCACATATACAATATCGTATTTCTTATCTTGGGCTACTGCCTCTATTAGTAAAAATAGAGTTGGTAAATTTATCGATAAATCCGCAATTATCGATTCTATCAACTGTCCTAGAATTGAGGTTAGGCTGACTGGTCTGTAATTTGAAGCTAAGTACCTATCTTCCTCCTTGTAAACGAGCATCATATTTGTCATTTTCCACTTGTCCACTACAATACTTTATAGTGATATGTTGAAGAGTAACTAATGGTTGGCTAAGTTCCTGTTTACATTCTTTTAGAACACTTGAATTTATAATTATAATTATGGGGAGCGCTAAACCCATAGGACTATACAGCGCATGTCGGGGAGGGAAGGATGGAAGGTATTCAAGCTCAATTCAGGGAACCGGAGCACAAATTCAATTCCTTAGATCAAGAGCCCTTCAAGAGTGTCAAGGAACCTCCCTT
>NC_091316.1:14692402-14707402 GCF_038502225.1 Cherax quadricarinatus
TAAAATTTATATCCCTTTTTCTTTTTTTCCCTATATATTCTATAATATATATATTCTCTTCTTATTTTTCCCCCCCCATTTCCTTTTTTTATTCATATACTTTTCCCCCCCCATAAAATATCTTCTTTTATATTATATATATCTACTTCCTTTTTTATATCTATATCTTTATTTATATTTCCCCCCTATCTTATATTCCTTATTCTCTCTTATATTTTTATACTCTATACTTTTATACTTTTCTCTAAAATATTTATCTTTTTCCTCTTCTATATTTTCTATATATCATCTTTTTATATTCTTTTTTTCCTATATCATTTTTTCTATATTCTCTTCTTATATTCTATATTTTTTATTTTTCCCCCCCTTTATATATATATTAATATATATTATTAATATATTTTTATTTTCTATATTATTTATATACATATATATATAATATATCATCATATATAATTTTATCTATATATATATATTTTAAAATATATATAAAATATATATACATACATATACATATATAAAACATTTTTTTAAAATTCTAAAATTTCTTATATACATACATATACATATATATTACATATATATACAAAATAAAATATATATATACATAATATACATAATAAAATATATAATACATATAATATTTTTAATATATATAATATATTATATATATAATATATTATAATATATACATATATATATATAAAACATATATATAATATATATAATATATATATAATATATATAATAATATAATATATATATAATATATATAATAATAAAACATATATATATACATATATATACATAATATAATATAATATATATTTTTACAAAACATATACATATATAAATAATATCATAATAAAACATATATAAAATACATATACTTTTAAATATATATATATATAATACATATATATAAATAATATTTATATATATATATATATACATACATATACATATTATTTTCATATATATATATATACATATATATTACATATAAAAGGAAAATTTTTAAAATATATATATTATATATAAACACATATTATATATATATAATATATATACATAATATTATTATAAAACAATATATATTTATACATTATTTTAAAATATTATTTTTCATATATTATATATATATTACATAACAATATTAAAATATTAATATATTAATCATATCATATTTTAAAACCATAATAATTTTCATCAATTTTAATATATTAATACATTATTAATATTACATTTTCTTTAATATACATTATTATATTTTACATCATTACATATAATTATATAATATATATTTTAATACATATTTTTTAATAATATAATATATATTACATATATATATATAAAATTATATATATATAATATCATTTTTATTTTTAATTATATATATACATAATATAATTAAAATTTTAATATTATATAATACATATATATACATTATATTTTAATACATAAAATATATATATGCATATTTTATATATAAAACATATATAATATATATCATATATATATTAATACATAAAATATATATATAACATATATATATAAAATACATATAATAATAGTTACATATATTTTCATACATATACATATATATTAAATATATATATATATAATTATATATATTATATATATTAATATATAAAATTTTATATAGTATTACATATTTTTAATTATATATTTTATTATATACATATTTATATATCATAATATACATATATATATTATCATCATTAATATTATTATTCTTTAATTTTAATTAATATATATTAATAACATACATATACTTATATATATCATATTTATTCATGATATACGTATTATATCATATTATATTTCATTATACAAAATAATATATCATATTATTAATTCATCATATCACTTTTTCCATTTTTTCTTTAAAATCAGTATCATTATTATTTTCATCATTGCATTATTTATTTATTATATATCATTTATCTTATTATTATTAATTTTTCATATTATCATTATTTTTCTTTAATATTAAAAATTCTATTATTTATATTAATATCATTTTATATTATTTATTTATATTTTAAAATAATCATTTTAATTATTTATATATTATATATATTATTCATTCATTTATTACATTTTTTATCATACATTCATTTAAATTATTTTCATTTTTTTTAAAATTCATTATTTTTATATTACAATATATTTTATTAAAATATACATTATATATTAATGTTAATTATATATATTATATACATTATTTATTATATATATTTATTTTATATAATATATATAATATATTTTTTACATTAAATATATATATAATATATATATATTATATATCATAATATATATTACATATATATATATACAAAATATACATATATATTATATATATTTATTTTTAAAATATATAATATTATATTACATCATATACATATATAAAACATATATATATTATACATAAAACATATATATAAAACATAATATACTTTATCAATATAATATATTTTTAAAACATATATATATACATATATATATATACATACATATAATATATATATATAATATAAAATATAAAAATTTAATAATATACATATTATATATAATATATATATTTTAATACATAAAACATATATAAAACATATATATATATAATACATATAATATATATATAATATATATATATATACATACATATACATATATATATACATATATATATAAAACATAATAAAATATATATATACATATATATATATATACATAATATACATATATATATACATATATATATAAAACATTTAATACATATATAAAACATATATATATATATACATAATATAATATATTTAATATATATATATAAATACATATACATATATATAAAACATATATATATATTTTTACATACATATAATATAAAATATAATAAATAATAATAAAATTTTATATATATAATATATATATATATATACATAATATAATATATATAAAACATATATATATATAAAATACATAAAATATATATATATACATATATATAAAACATACAAAACATATATATAAAACATATATATATAAAACATACATATACATATATATATACATATATATATATATACATACATAAAACATATATATATACATATATATATATTTTTAACATAAAATAAAAAACATATATAAAAAACATATTTTATATTTTAATATAAAAAAGGCATTACGGAAAATTAATATGCATTTTATTTTTTCATACTTAAAATTAATAATTTTAATTATTATTATATGAGTATAATTATATACATTATAATATTACATACATATCATTTACATATATATATTTTAATCATCATATATATATTTAAAAATATTCTTTAAATATTATATAATATATATATATATCATTATTCTAATTTTCATATTAATATTACATTACATTTAAAATTATTATTACATCATATCATTTAATATATATTATTATCATCATATGTTTTTAAAATTAATTATTAATACTAATAAAATTTATTACATTTTTCATCATTTCATATTTTTCATTATTATGTTATTATATATTATATGTATAATAATATAATATTAATATATATTTTATATATATAAAACATAATAAAATTATATCATATATATATAATAATATAATATTTTTCATAATATATATATATTTTTAATATATATATACATATATATATATACTTAATATACATATATATATTATATTATATAATTAATATATTATATATATAATATATAATATTTTAAAATATATATATATACATATAAAAATTATACATATTATATAAAATTTTCATATGTTTATTATATATTATTATATAATAATTTTATATACATATATATAAAATAAAATTTTAATATAATTATATATGATATATATTATATTTTAATACATTATGCATATATAATATATTATATATTATACATATATATATTATATCTTTAAAATATTATATAATCATATCATATATATAATACATATATATATATAATAAAATACATATCATATATATATTAATATTCATATCATATTCATATTATTATCATTATAATATTAATCAAAACATATTACATATATATAAATACATATATATATATTCATATATACATTTTAAAAAATTTATTTATTTTTAAAATATAATAAAAACATACATATACATATATATATACATATAATATATAAAATATAATACATATAAAAATATATACATTATATTTTTATAATAATATAAATAATATATATAATATTATATATCATATAAAACATATATATATCATATATATATTTTAAATATATATTAATATACATATATATATTTTAAAAACATATAATATATCATATATTTTAAAATATACAAAATATACATATATCATATATATAAAACTTTAATATCATATTACATATTATATATATCAAAACATTTAATATATATATATGTTTTTTTAATTTTATATTACATTATATAAAATCAATACAACATTATTAATATTAATACATATATCATATATTATTTTCATACATTATAATATATATATATAATAATTAATATATAATATATATATATTAATAATATAATATTTTAATATATATATATTTTAATATAAATATAGATATATTATAATATATATATAATATATATTAATTAATATAATCATATTAATATATAATATTATATTAATTATACAGATTTTATATTATTTTCTTTAATTTTAATTTTTAATATATATTTTCTTTAATATCATATATCATATATATTATACATAATTTTGTAATATATTATTATATATATACATACATATACATATTAAGATATATATCATAATTATAAAATTATATATATATATACATAATTTTAATATATAATATATATATACTTTAATATACATATATAATATATTAAAAACATACATATACATATATACATATATATATATACATACATATAATATATACATATATATATATACATAAAATATACATATTTTCATATATATATATACTACATATATAATATATATATATAATACATATAAAACATATTTTATTATATAAAAAATATATATATTTTTAAATATAATATTAAAAAACAAATACAAAATTTCATTATATATACTTTAATATATATATTATAATATAATATTTTAATATATATATATAATAATATAATATAAAATATAATATATATATATATTCTATATCTATATATATATAAAACATATAAAATATATAAATTTTAAAATATATATTTTTTATATAATATAAAATATAATATTATATATATACATATATAAAAACATACATTCATTATATATAATAATATATATACAAAATATAATATATATAAAAACATACATAAAATATAAAAACATTTATATTTTTTTAAATACATAAAAACATTTTATATATATACAATATATTTTAACATATAAATATATATAAAATACATATTTTCTAAAAACATATATATATCTATATTTCATATATATATACATATATATATACATATATCTTTATAAAATATATAATATATATGAAACATATATATATACATATATATAAAACATATATAAAATATAATATATATATAATATATATATAAAAACATAAAATATATATACATATATATATATAATATATATATATAAAAATATACATATATATAAAACATATATAAAACATATATATACATAAAAACATATTTTTATAAAATACAAAATATATATAAAATATATATAAAATATAATAATATACATATATATATATTTTTAATATATTTTTTACATACATATATATATAAATATATATACATAATAAAATATATACATATATATAAAATACAAAACATATATATATACATATATATATATAATAATATATATAAAAACATATATATATATACATACATAAAATATATAATAAAATATATATACAAAACATATAAAAACATATATATATAAAACATACATATATATATACATATATATATATACATCATATTATAAAATATATATATATACATACATATATATATACATATATATATTTTAATAAATTTTAAAAATAAAAAAATAAAAATTATATACAACAAAATATAAAAAAAACTTTATATATATAAAAACAAAAACATATATATAAAACATATATATATAGGGAATACATATATATATACATATATATATAACATACATATATATAAAACATATATATATATATACATACATATATATATACATATATATAAAATTTTTAAACATATATATATACATATATAAAACATACAAAATATATAAAATATAAAATTTTAATAAAACATAATATAAAATTAAAAACATATATATATATAATAATATATATATTTTTAAAATATATTACATACATATATATAAAAACATTATTTTTATTTTAATACATATATATATAATATATATTTATATAATATTTATTATCATATTTTAATAATATCAATAATATCATATTATACATCTTATCATATTATTACATTGCATTTAATATATTCTATTTTTCATTTTAAATATTTTTCATATATATATAAAACATATCATTATTTTTTGCATTATTAAAATTATTAATATTATATCATATTATATTTACATCATTTTGGGGCCCTTATATTTTTAAAAATTATATTTTTTTAATATTTTTAAAATACATACTTTCATTATTTTCATTATTATTTTAAAAAACATTTTAATAATTTTCATTATTTTTAATATCATTTAATTATTTACATACTTTAAAATTTTAAAATATTATATCATATATAATATAATATATATATATCATAATATACATATATTATATATCATATGCAGTATAATATATATATAATCATATAATATATATATAATAATATACAATATATATTATAATTATATTTTTATATACATAATATACATATATATTATAATATATATAAAAATATACATTATATAATATATATAAAACATAATATAAAATATACATATATATATATATACTTTACATATACATATATAAAACATATATATATATACATACATATTATATATATAAATATATATTATATAATAATATAATATATATATAATATAAAATATATATACAAAAACATAAAAACATATATATATAATATATAAAATATAAAAACATATATAATATATATATAATATATATATATATAATATAATATATATAAAACATATATATATATATAATACATATAATATAAAAACATATATATATTATCATCATATCATTATATATTTTATATATATATATACATACATATACATATATATAAAACATATATATAAAATATATAATACATATAATATTTATTTTAATATATATATATATACAATAATATAATATATATATAATATATATATATATAATAATATAATATATATAAAACATATATATATATATAATACATTTTAATATATAATATATATATATATAAAAACAAAATAATATATATATAATATATATATAATATACATATACATATATATATACATATATATATATATAATAATTATATATACATATATATATATAAATAATATAATATATATACATATATATATATTTTTAAAACATAATAAAACATATATAAAAAACATAAAATATATATATACATATATATATATACTATTATTTATAAAAACATCTTATGCATTTATTTATTAATTAATAATATATACATTTTAAATATTACATTTAATATCATATTGAAACATTTTAAAATATATATTATATATATCATATAATTTTGAAAATATATATCATTTTAATATAAAATTTTAAAATTAATATATTATATTTATATATCATTTATATCATATAAAATATATAAAAATATATTACATAATATTTCATTATATATATACATATTATATTTTTCATATAATACATTTTTCATTATATTTTTCAAAATTAAAATATAATATTATATATATTTTAAAATCTTTAAAATTTAATATCATTTAAAAGAATTGTTGATGTATTTTTGCAATTATTTATTATTATTATTCATTTTACATTATATTATATATTTCTTCATTTATTCATTTATTCTTTAATTTTTTTAAAATTTTTAATATCATTATTATATATATTCTTTATTTATCATATATCATTATATTCATTATATTAAAATTCATATTTCATTATTTATCATTTATCATTATTTCATTTAATTATTTATTTATTATTATATCATTATCATTTTTCATTATATTTATATATCATTTAATAATATCATTACTAAATTAAAATTTAATATTATTTATAATAATATCATTATATATATAAATATCATTATAAAATACATATTTTAAAAGTTTAAAATTATAATATATCATATATATAAAATATGTTTTTATTTATCATATTATATTTATATATATAATATATATATATAATATATATATACAAAATATATTTTAATATATATATATATATATATATACATATATATACATATATATAAAACATATATATAAAATACATAAAATATATATAATATATATATATACAAAATAAAATAAAAACATATATATATAAAAAACATATATATATATACATATATATATATAAACATATACATATATATATACATATATATATATAAAATTTTTACATTTTACATATATAATAATATATATATTTATAATATATATATAATATATATATATATACAAAATATACATATATATAAAATATATATAATAATTTTTAATTTTTATATAAAAACATATATATATATAATAATACATATTTTATATATATATAATATATACATACATATACATATATATAAAACATATATATATAAAAATAAAACATAATATACATATATATAAATATATATATATATACATACATATACATATATATATACATATATATATAATAATATATATAAAACATATATATATAAAACATACATATTTTATAAAAACATATATATATAAAACATACATATACATATATATATACATATATATATATAATACATATACATATATAAAACATAATAATATAATATATATATAAATATATATATATATATATATAATATACATATATATAATATACATATATATATAATAATAAAAAATATATATATACATATAATATATATAATAAAACATATATATATACATAAAAATATATATATATAATATATATAAAAATATATATATTTTAAAAATTTTTATAATATAAAATATAAATATATAAAATACATATAAAATATATATTTTACATATATATATATATACATACATATACATATAAAAATTTTAATATTATATTACATCATACATATATATTTATAATATACATATATACATAAAATAAAAACATATATATAAAAACAAAAAATTAAAATATGGTTCTTTTTAATACAAAATAAAAATAATTATATATATATACATACATATAATATATATATATATATTTATATAATAATATAATATATAAAAAACATATATATATATATATATATAATACATATATATAAAATATATACATATATAAAACATACATAAAATATATATACATATATATATACTTTTAACTTTATAAAATTTTAATTTTAAAAACATTATATCATATATATTATATATTATCATAAAATTAAAAATTTTATATACATATATATATATATATACATAATAAAACATATTTTTAAAAGATATATAAAATTAATAATATAATATATATATACTTTAAAATATATATGTTTTTGCATTTTTAATATATATATAAATATATATATTATAAAACATAATATACATTATATATACATATATATATATATAAAATACATATACATATTATTTATAATATATAAAAATTATATACATAAAAACCTTATATAATATATATATATATATATAAAAACATATAATATATATATACATATATAAAATATATATAAAATTTATATTATAATATATATACATATATATAAAATATAATAAAAATCATATTATATATATATTATATTATATATTAAATACATATCATATTAATATCATATATATATATATATCATCATATACATATATAAAATATATATATAATATCAATATATATTATATATATATATATACATAATATATATATATAAAATATATATATATATATATACAAAACATATAATAAAATAATATATATACATACATATCTTATATACATATATATAAAACATATAATATAAAATTTTTTTGTTTTTTATATATACATAATAAAAACATATATATATATCATACATATACATATATATTATATACAAAACATATATATAAAATATATACATACATATACATATATATAAAACATATATTATAAAATTTTTACATATACATATATTTTTAATATTATTATACAAAACATAAAATTTTAATATATGCAATATATATAATATAATAATTAATATATAATATATATACTTTACATATATTATATTATAATATATAATAATAAAATTTATATTTTATCATATATATATATAATACATATACATATTATTTTAATATATATATAATAATATATAATAATTTATATATATATACATATATATATAATATATATAAAATATATAATACATATATATACTTAATTTTAATATTATAACATCTTTCATATATATATCATTATTAAATACATTCTTATATATCATATTTAATAAAAATTTTAATATTTATGCCATTATATATATAAAAATTATATACATTATTTCATATATATTATGAAAATTATCATATTAATATCATCATATTTTATATACATTATTTTTTTCTTTATTATTATTTATATATTATTATCTATTTATATTATTTATTCTTTATTTTAAATATATTTATATTATATATACATTACTATATATCATTATATATTATTATTTATTATAAAATATATTAATTTATATTATTTAAATTCATCATTTATTATTCTATTTTTACTTTAATATTATTTCAAAATAATATTATATTACTTTATACATATATAAAATATATATATATACATACATAAAATATATATATACATATATATATATACATCATTACATATATAAAACATATATATATATACATACATATACATATATATACATATATTATAACCTTTTTATATATACATATATATATATACATAATATAATATATATATACATAAAATATATATACATAATATAATATATATATAATATATATATAAAATACATAAAACATATATATATACATATATATATAAAACATACATATACATATATATATACATATATATATATATAAAAACATAAAATATATATATACATATATATATATATATAATATATATAATATATAATACATATATATATATATATACATAATATAATAATATATACATATTATATATATTTATATACATATATATAAATATATATATATATAATAAAAATACATAAAATATATACATATATATAATATATATATATATATATATATTATACATACATATAATATATACATATATATATATACATACATATAATATATACATTATATATATACATACATATACATATATAATATAATATAACATATACATAAAATATATATAATACAAAACATATAATATATACATATAATATATAATATACAAAATTAATATATATATACATACATATACATATATAATATAATATAAATACATATAATATATACATAATAAAATATAATAATATACAAAATATACATATATATATACATACATATACATATATAATATATAAAATATACATAATAAAAACAAAATATACATATTATATATATACTTTACATATACATATATAATATATATATATAATAATATAATATATACAAAATTAAATATATATATATACATATTATTTTAATAATATAATATATACATATATTTTTTTCTATTTTAACATATATTATATATATATACATAATATACATATATAATTTTTAAAATATATATATAATATGTACATAAAAATAATATACATAAATATATATTTAATATAATAAAATTAATTTTATATACTTTAATTTTCATCATATCATTTTAAAATTATATATTATACATAAAATTAATACATATATGCATATTTTTCTTTATTATGCATTATCATTATTTATATCTTTAATTTTAATTTTCATATATATAAAATTTTAATTAATATATAATTATAAAAACTAATATCATATTACATTATATATATCATCTTTAAAATTATACTTTATTTATACATTATATAATATAATTATATATATCATTTTTTAATTTTTAAATTATATATATATACATACATATTTTATACATATATATATATCATACATATATAAAAGTTATGTATATAAAACATACATATAAAAATTTTTATATAAAAATTAATCATATAATAAAATCATATATATATCTTTTAAAATACATATACATATATATAAAACATACATATACATATATACAATAATATATAAAAACTTTTTAAAAAACATATAATATATACATTATATAATACTACTTAATATTTAATATATAATTATATATATATACATATATATAAAACATACATATAATATATTACATTATTATAAAATTTTAAATATCATATATACATATTATATATCTCTATCTATATACTATATATTTAAAATCAAATTTTTCATATAAAAACATCATATATATATATATTTAATATCATCAATTTTAAATAATATTTATAAAATCTTTGGCATTTTAATATATCATCATATCATATAAATAATTATTTTTTTCATATCATATTATTATATCATCATTACATTATCATATTTTTAATATATCATATGTTATATATATATATATTTTTATATACATTCAATATCATTTTAAAATATCATCATATCATATTTTTATACATCATTACATATTCATATTATTTACATCATATAATATATCATATATTTTACATACATATAATTTTAAAATATATTAATAATAAAATTTTTGTATAATTATCATCAATTTTAATATTTTTTCTTCATTAATTTTAAAATACATATATATATAAAACATACATATACATATATACATATATATATATACATACATATCTTCAATATATAAAAATTTTAATCATTTTAATATATTATATATTTTTTTCATATATATAATAATACATTTAATATATCCCCCTTCTTTTTTATTATCATTATTATGTATCTTTAACATATTACATTATATCATCTTTAAAATTTCATTATATCATCATTTTATACTTTTAAAATTTTACATCATTTTAATATATAATTATATATAAAATTTTAATATCATATATATAAAATGTAAATAAAACATAAAATTTTGCATATCATAATATATATTTTTGTTATCATATATACATATATTCATCATATACATTATATATATATTAATTATTTATAATATTATAATATATGTTATAGCATTATTATTTTATATATTATTATTTTATTTATAATTATTATTATTATATTAATATTATTATTATTAATATATATATTATATTAATTAATATTTAATTATTTAATCATATCATATATTTTAATTATGTATATATTATTATGATATAATATTTATTTAATCATTATTTTAAAATACTATTTATCATTTTTAAAAACTATTATCATATTCTTATTATGCATATTATATTTTTCATTTTTAATCATTATCATTTTAAAATTAATTATTACATCATATAAAATAAAAATTATTATTATATTATTAATATATTAATATATCAAAATTATATATATATATTTATATATATTATATATATTATATTAATAATAATATAATAATACTTTATTTTCATGTATCATTATGGTTTTAACATTATATATACATTCATTTATATTATTTAATTATATTAATATCATATTATATTATCATATCATATTTAATCTTTTAATATAAAAATATTTTAAATATTTTATTATACCAATTTATATCATTTATTTCATTTTATTTATTTAATATTATCAAAATTAATTTTAAAAATATATATATCATATTATTTTCATTATATATTAATATATACATTTATTACATATTATATTCATCATTTTTTAATTATTTTTAATTTAATAAATTATCATATTATTATTTATTATTATATACATAATAAAATATATATACATTATATAAAATACATATATATAAAAACATATATATAAAACATAATATACATATATATATAATATATATATTTTAACATAAAATATATAAAACATAAAAAACTCTTATATATATACATATATATATATACATACATATACTTTATATATATATATATATATTTTATACAAAATATACATATAATATAATTTTAATTTTTTATATACATATATATACATAATAAATATATATATATACATATAATATATATATACATATATATAAAACATATATATATAATATATATAAAATATATATATACATATATATATACATATATATAAAATAATATAAAATAAAAACATATATATATAATAAAAATTTTATATAATAAAATATATAATATATATAATATTCCTATATATATAATATATATATACATATATATATAATATATATTTTAATATATATAACATATATATATACATATATATACATATATATATATATACATAATAAAAACTTTAATATAAAATATATACATATTTTTATACAAAATATATTTTTACATATATACAAAATATATATAATATATATAATATATAATATATATATAATATATATAATATATATATACATATATATAATAATATATATATAACTTATATATATATATACATATATATAAAATAATATATATATATAATAAAATATATATATACATATATAAAACATATATAAAACATATATATATAACATATATAAAACATATATAAAATATAATATATATATACAAAATATACATATATATATAT
>NC_091316.1:14714902-14819902 GCF_038502225.1 Cherax quadricarinatus
CAGATTACAAGTCACGTATCCACCACACACCTCATGGATACTCACCGGCATAGTGGTAGGATGTAAGGCCTGTCTAGGGTCCAGCTCTTCAGCTTCTTCAACGCTGCTCCAAGAGTCCTTTCGGTACTTTGATTTCTTTTTCTTACTACTAGCGGACTTTGAGGGCACGGGGAGGCCATCCTTCCAGTCCTCCATAGGCCGGGGCGCACCTACTTCCGGGGAACGTGGGCACTTGGCGAATCTTGCGTTGGTGTGATGGAGGTGGTGACGGCGTTGGTTGTGGTGACGGGGGAGTGCTTCTCCACTCGGGTTTGTGGTGGTGACGAGTACCTTGTCCTAGAAGGGGAAGGAGCCGAAACATTACTGTGGGCTCGCAACTACGTAATCACTATGATATTCATGTAAAGCGCTTAAAACAATATGGGTCATTCAACGCAGAAAGGAGTAGTAAGAGGCTTTATCCTCCGTCACTTAATTGCCAAACACGCTATCTCTACTCGCCTAATACTTGCTATGACATACCCTAATGTTCTGGCAAATGGTACAGTAGGTTGGGTAAGGGGTAGGAAAAAAGACTAATTACATTTCAGCTTCGGCGGAAGTTTCCTCTGGCTTCATCTTATGATGATCTGGAGGTATGCGCAGCGTCACTATAGCCTCAAGATGCAGGAGTGGGGGAAACCTGAGCATGACAGGCACTCCTGGACCCGGGATTCGTCACTAGCTACCTTATTTGTATATACACAGTTAAGTTGCAACACTAGGATTGTACGTGTAGATTAAAATAAATTTATTATAAATCTATATATAATTTAAATCTTATATAATTACATATACCACAGTGAAATTAGGAGAATCACCTGAGCTCTTCCATGTGCTTATACATATCTTTAGAGAAACTGGAAGAGACAACAGAAGCACATTTTATACGTTAAACACTGAGGTGATACCTTACTCCCCAAATGACAACTCTCCCAGTGAGTGAGCGGGTGGGTGGGTAGGGGGATGAGGGAATTTGTTAGGATTTTGGAGTCAAGTCATGGAGTGGGCCGGTGAACCTACTAGTGCTCCTTTTTTTATGACTGAAATGTTAAATCTGAATTACCTATACACTTTTTCCTACTGAATGGTTGGATATAATTCTAATAAATTTAGAGGTCCGACTTATGTATTTGCATTTCACAGTTTTATTAGAAAACTTTCATTTTTTATAATTTAAATTCTGGACCAGTAGGCCTCCTACATCGTAAAGATTTACGAGGTGGCACATTCTTGAAGCGAGGTATCACCTCAGTGTTTAACGCATAAAATATGCTGCTCTTTCTTCTTGCGAAGATGTGTAAGCACATGAAAGCTCTCAGGCGCTTTTCCTATTTTTACCGTGGCATTTCTATATATTTGCAATCACGCATATATATATATATATATATATATATATATATATAGTTAAGTTGCAGCATGGCAGGGAAGGTGGCAACAAGAAACGAAGAAGTAAATTAAGGTAGAGCATTATGAAAGGTGCAGAAACAAAAGCCAAGAACATAGGCGAAGGAAAGAGGGAAACCCGAGTAAAAGGAGAAAAGGAAGCACGCATCAGTAGAAAGGAAATAATAAGGCTAGAAGATAAGCTAAAGAAAAGAAAGCAAGGAGAGACGAATGGCAGTAAATACGGCAGACAAAACAGAAGCAGGAAGACGCAAGGTAAACGAAGGAAAGGTACTTGTGCCTAAGCATAATGGAGAAAAAAAATACAGGCAGATGTGGAGGGAAAAGTTAAGATGGGAAGAGGTAGTAGGCTGCATTGAATGTCAGGTCGACCATCATTCTATTAATATTTTAACTACGCAAGATTAAGAAAAAATGTCATTCCTTTTTCCAATATGGATTAAAATGCACATTCAATCTCCAAACACTAGGTTAGCAATACTAAACAACCAATCTATAATAAGGTTTAGGACCATCTTTCTAGTCACTAAGTTACCCATATTGGGAAAACGATACTTGTTTATTACAATCGTTCTAAACAAGAATAATAATTTGTGTAGCGATTTAAAAAACTAAGCGGTCAAAACATTACAGCTTTTAACTAGGAGGAAATTACACGTCCACAGGCAAAAACTAAGATTAAATTTCCAAATGTCCTATGTATAAGGAGATCAATTTTACACAGGAGTAATGGAGGAGAGACTTTTCAAAAGTTTCAGGTAGCCGCGGTTTATACAAGCACTGCCACACACGGTCTAATCTCTACTAACACCTCGTCGGTGAAGCGGCGAGCAAGAGGAGCGGCCTGGAGCAGCTTGACAGAGGGGTAGTGCCGGCGTGGCGTCGCGGCTGCTAATGGACGTCCGTCAGGGCACAACACACCCTCCTGCAGTTGTTATTGCTGCCACAGACCTCAGAGCTGTGGCCAACACAATGCTAGCCTACCCTCACCGTAAAGGACGAATTTAAAGGCCCCTAACACGTGTGTGTGGACCATGAGCGCCGCCGGCCCACAGGTATTACGTGGGGCGGAGCGACACACGGATGTGCACCGCTTCAAACCACTCCCACTCTTGTCCTCCAACCGCCCACTAAGCCCACCCACAGCCTTCCATGGGCAATCCATGCCACTCAACCATCCATGGGTATCCTAACACTATCTGCAATCATTTACAGAAATATTTCCTCCGCCAATTCTTCACTTATACTTCCATTTCAACACAACCTTCCAATTGCAACATCTCAGTGGGACACGTAAGACTACAGGCCACAGCCACTGCAAGCTACAACAGTCATACCATCATAAGTCACAACACAGCCAACGCAAACCACAACAGCGCCACCCCAAACTGCATCACAACCACTACAAGCCACGAAAGTCATCACAAGTCCCATAAAACGGCCATAAGCCACAACACAGCGACCACCAGCTGATCACACACCTCAACACAACCATTCTTTACATCAGAGCAGCCACAGCTACAGCCACACCACAGCCATCATAAGACCCACTACAACACTACCAAAATCAGAAGTATACAGTCTCTCTTAAATGAGGTGAAGTTACTTCTATCTAATCAACCCCACTTAAATACGGTGAACTATAATACACAAATAAAACGTAAACCTAGCCACTATGGACTAGGTCAAAGTGTAATACCTCGGATGACGACCGTCTGATGTATGACCGCTGACACTAGAACAAATATTTAATAGTTCACTCAGCTCGGTGGGTCGCGGCTTCATTTTTCACGCTTCAAATGTCTCTTTCGCCTTCATGTTCCCTTGCATTGATTGGTGCTATGACATGTTATAATCAATTAGATTTGGTTAACAGGCTACGATTTAACCTAACCTAAGTCTCTTAAATGGGGAAATTAGGTTAAAAATGTGTCAAAGGATATTTGGGAGCCACGTTCATGAAACAGAATAAAACTCAACACTTCTATACGAACCCTCACCGTACGTAGCTCTTAAGATTATAATATTCACGGGGAAGCGCTTAACTTACACGGGTGATAATGGGGATAATGGGAGGTAATCTAGTTTGAGCCCAGGAAAAGAGGTGGGTAGTTCCACTTTCTTGTATAAATGCCGTTGACCAGCATCTAACACGCCTCCTCCGATACAGCAGTGAGGGGGGAGGGGGGCGCCGCGCCTGCCACCACCATGTTCGGTGACCACTGATGCCACCGCCACAAAGTGACCACTGGTGCCACCACCACACTGTGTGACCACTGATGTCAACACTACACTGAGTGACCACTGATGCCACCACCACACTGATGTCCCCACTACACTGAATGACCACTGATGCCACTACTACACTGAGTGACCACAAATGTCCCCACTACACTGCGTGACCACTGATGCTACCACAACACTGAGTAACCACTGATACCACCACTACACTGAGTGACCACTGATACCACCACTACACTTACAATGGGCACCAGTGCCGCCACCACCACTACCTACCTCCAGGTAGGTAATGCCTCACGCATTCTTCACAGTATTATACATAAATGAAATACTGATCTCTCCCTCAAACTACTACTTCAAGTCTTCCAGCGTCTTAGTTTTATCAAGGCTTTGGGACTGATTACCTCAAACTATTCCATGCCTTCCATCGTCTTCAAACATCGTTCTCTATATTGACTAATAAAGCCACAAACTGGCGAAACGTCTCCAAGTGTCTTGTTCATCCATCTTCCACGGGCACTGGTGCCACCACCACTAGTGTCCCACGTATCCTTCAAAGGCACCAGTGCCTCCCTCATGCTTGGCTCTTGGTAAGGATACCGTAAAACAAAGGTAGGGAAAGTGTAATACCAAGGTAAGGAAATTGTAATACCAATGTAAGAAAACTGTAATACCAAGCAAGGGCTCATACTGAACAGTCAATCACCGCTAAGAGGCATAAAATAAGAGCGTCACAAAAAAAAAGGTGTACAGGTCAGCCCAAACAAGCCAGAGCAGTGACACAGCATAACAACAAGTACAACCAGTATACCCATAAGGTATACCTTATTTACAAGGTCAAACTTAGCGTGAAACTTGACACTTTAGCCTTTCTCCCACTTGCGAGGGATACCTGTAACTGGTTTAAAACTTTTCTAGTAGATACCTGCACATACCTGGAGATACTTGTAAATACCAGGAGATATTTACAGGTACCTAGAGATATTTATAAATACCAGGATATACAGGTACCTAGAGATATTTACAGATACCAAGAGATATTTACAGATACCAAGAGATACTTACAAATACCAGGAGATACTTACAGATACTTGTAAATACCAGGAGATACAGGTACCTAGAGATATCTGTAAATACCTGGAGATACAGGTGCCTAGAGATATTTATAAATACCAGGAGATACTTACAGATACTCAGAAATATTTACAAATACCTGGAGATACAGGTACTAGAGATACTTGTAAATCCCGCGAGATACTTACAGGTACCTAGGGATACGTGTAAATACCTGGAGATACAGGTACCTAGAAATACTTGTTAATACCAGGAGATACAGGTACATAGAAATACTTGTCGATACTTGGAGATACTTACAGATACCCACAGATACAAATACCAGAAGATACTTACAGGTACCTAGAGACACTTGTAAATACTAGAATATACAGGTACCTAGAGATACTTGTAAATACCTGGAGATAATTACAGGTACCTAGAGATACTTGTAAATACAAGTACCTAGGCATACTTGTAGATACCTGTACATGAACATTTTAATGACAGTAAATATCTACACTGAAACAGCGAAGGATGGATTCTGAAATATTCACAAGGAAGCGTTAAACCCACAGGAGTCATACAGGGTAATATCAAGGACAGAGTTGACATCACTAATGACGTGTGAAATATATGGGCCGTTATGTACTGTCTTTATGGTAGTATGTTCACTCAAAGGATGAGTGGCACTGTCAAAGACAATCGCCTCTCGGCGCAAAATCTCGGAAAAAAAAAAAAACTAGATACATTTCGGCAGCTGCGAGATCCAAGAAGGTATCCCCGTGCTCCACAAGCCCAGTCTCCTCTACGCACGCAAAAGAAATAATGGAGGATGGTCACAAAATATTAACGCAGCATTATATAATACATATAAATAGGTATGCGTATGTTTGTGCATATGAATTTTCATACGTATGTGCACTTCCATATGTATACATGAGTGTGATATACAGTATATATATATATATAATGCATAAGTATGCACCTGTACATGCATACAGAGAAATTTATGTATGCATGTGTGTATATGAACATACATATACACACATGCATATAATTGTGCCTCTATTAATTTCTATGTGCAGATATATTTAGTGCATATTTATGCATTCATGTATGTTTCTATGCCTGGGTATGGAAGTGTGCATATGAATAAGTGTGAGAACGTATGTATATGTAAATATGCCCATATGAATGTATATACGTTTACACATGCACACTTGCATATGCGTGTGCATGTATTCTTTGTGTGAATGTATATTTGTATGCCTTCATCTACGGATGCATACTTATGCATGCGTATTATGTATATTTGTATGCCTTCATCTACGGATGCATACTTATGCATGCGTATTATGTATATGGATACATAAGCATATAACCAATAACACTGTGTAGTAAGTTAATCACTCGACAATACTTGAAACTGTAAGGAAAAGCAAATCTTCAAAGAAATCTCGTGGAAATGAACTTCGGGAACTGTCTTTGTTAAACTGAGCAGAGAACATATGATTATGTCAATTCCTCTATGAACCTTCACTTATTAACATGGCAGAGCAGTGTTTGAAATTTGAAAGCGATCAGATAGGCCGCCCTGAAGTTATCTACGGAAACTTTCGAGGTTATGAGGAAACCACAGTTATCATATGGACGGCTCTGGCATGCAACCGTGTAGTATTTAAGGGTTCACTCAACTCGGGAAATTTAAAAACACCAGGAACGCAATTTTTCAAAAACATTCGATTTCATTTTAGAAGCTGTATTATTTTTAAAATTGTATACACTCCTGTAAGAAAAAATACTTTAATCTTTAGCGTTTCCCAAATAATAATAATAAAATGAGTTACTACTGCTGCAGTTTCAGCTATTGAAATAGCTTTCAGACTTTTTGTTTAGCTTGCGAATATGATAGGGTTAATGTGTGTGTGTATATAAGAGAGGAGAAGGGAGGGAGAGAGAGAGAGAGAGAGAGAGATATGGGAGGAAGGGGAGTTACTGAAGAATATCATGTTCACTTGAGCAACGCTCTCGTCACACCACACGCACTTCATTCCTCTTGCTGAATCTTTCAGACACTTGTAACTGGGGATAACCTTAATTATACGATGTTTTACCACTGTGGAGCATTATCAATTGCTTGATAAAGCTTCAATGTGAGTGAAACATCGCATAATACAGGTTTTTCTCTCTAAAATTGTTTCTGAAGTAACCAGGTGTCGGTTTAAGCCATTCTCTACCGACCCATTTTACTGTCCACTACTTCTAAAATCAGTGATACTTATTTGTTATTATGCCAAGATCACGTGTCAAATGCATTTGCAAAATATATGCAACTGCATTCAGTTTCTTAATCCAATGCAAGGCAGGTCCTACACACACCCTACCACTCCCACACATGTACCTGTCAAACCTATTTTTAAACCCACCCAGCCATAAGTTTTGTCACCGTTTTATTAATTGCCGTGTTGACATGGACTCTCAAGCTTTCAGTTTTATACTAATTGCTTTATTACTTAGGATTCTCTAAAACTAATGTATAATATTAGTAGAACGATGGCCAAAATAATCAACGCTGTTTCCATTTCGAGTGGGGGGAAATACTGAGCTTGGTATGCTTCTCTACACCGACAGTATGATGATACTGACCTAATATACGAGTTATGTATATCGTGTTTGAAGACGTTACGCCCACCAGGGACTCCATCAATTCACAAAGAGATAAGTAATATATGAGCTTGGGATCTTCTAAGCGTCCTCTTGCATGAGAGCACAAAGGTCAGTGAGAATTCTTCCTAGTAGATGTGAAATAAAACACAGCTGCAGTGCTAGGATATCTTATTGAAGAAGAATGGACCTTAATGGTTATAACTGTAACCATAATTTTTAACGGGGTGAAGTGGTAGGTCAGCGGAAGGCCTAGGTCAGATGACCAAAAGCTCCAGTTGCGGGTCATCATACGACTAAGACCCGCGTCAGGAAACACCTGTCCTGTTTCCTGACAAACTTTACCTAACCTAACCTTACTGAAGAAATGTTTCACCACGAATAACTTTCTTCAGTCCTGAAGAAGCCGTCTGTAGAGAAACGATTCCTTAATAAAGTATCCTACACATGTGTGTTTTTACACGTGTCGGTATTTCATACCAGTTCTTTCTCACCAGATACCACTGTTCCTCTCTCCCTACAAATAATACCCGAGAGTCAATCTCCTTCCGTATGACTCAGTTAAATGTCAAAGTATGAACACATTTACGATTTATATGATCGCTAAAGCAGTGTAAGTCATTAAGCTTAAGAATTGCTGGAGGCTAGATCCTTTGTTCTCTAATCGCAAGACACGTATACAACTCGCAGCCAGTGTGTCCCTACCAACAAATTTAAGAAATCTACTCAAAGTAATCCCACATAAGCTCCTCTCAGTTTTCATTCTTGGAGGGAAAGGAGAGAGAAAGAGAGAGAGAGAGAGAGAGAAAGAGAAAGAGAGAGAGACTTGAGTCACTCTTATTACCATCTTCACCACTATTCACCTTCTCTCCCAGGTCTTCTTATTTAAAATTCACTGTTTAATTTCCCAGCATTACAGAATACAACTGATATTTTCGCCACTATGTAACAGAGCAACGAGTAAGTGTTATTTATTACTGAGACCAACTGTGCCAGTACGGTCTCTACCACTCACGTCACCGAGAAGTGAGCAGTCATTCTACTATGGCCCACAATAGTGCTGTAACCACGTCTTTGGGAGAAAAAATGCGTATAAGATCTGCAGTGCACTTTAACCTATGAAGTCATATACAATTAGACACAAGTACAAGCAAAACCTTTCCCTGGAAAATAAAATAATATTCACACTAGTCAGCGCATGAAGAACAAAAGTTTAAATAACCCATATCATTTAAAATAACATTAAATTAACTTCAAAGAACTCTCCAAAAATTTTCGAGGCCCTCACAGGCTAGTGTGAAAAGGCCGAAGCGGCAAACAGTTAAACTGTGCACCACAAGGTACACACGGACGAGCAGTAGCAACTAGAAGCAGTCCAAGGTGTGTAGCACAGCACGCCAGCAGTAGCTTCTTCATGCTCCGTCTCCTACATAAGGTCAACGACACTACTGAACGGGTCAGGTGATTTTCCTTGAATAAATGGTGCAACAAGAAGTCACTAACACAAAGACTACTACCACTACCAGAACTAATGCAATACTTAGATTTCATCTTCACCGCCGCCCATAATAACCAACTTATCATCCTGCGGCAGGAAGGCCTCGACAACTCAAAATAAATGTTTCTGAGAAGAATGATCGGAGTGAAATGTTAATGGCTCTCACGACTATGACTCTGCACAATACAACTATCTTAAACGCCTATTTGCCTTTGATATGGCCGATACTCCTTCATGTTGTCAGGCGCTCTGGCAAGGATATCAGTTTGCTCACGCAGGGTCCCGATGTGGCATTATTAATTTAACAACCGGGTACATCAGCAGTGTGCTGCCACTATAATCTATTTGACAGCTGCAATATAGGAGCAAAAGTTAGCCATGTTTCCATCATATTCCATCACTGGATCGACTGCATACAGAATATAATGAAATCTATCAGCCTGAGCGGGAAGGCTTCACTACAGCGATGAGAATATCGCCAAGAATTCAATAGTTTCAAAAGGTAAGGGAGTTTTAAAGGTTTTAGTTCCACTAAATTATTGTAATACTGGGGAAGAGCCAAGCTGCATGACCCTTGTAGATTTAGCGTTTTTTTTATTCTAATAATAATCATGGGGAATGGTAAGCAACTAGGTTCGATCCAAGGAAGGGCAGGACCGGTGAAATTAGTGTTTTGCTAGACCAAACCAGGTTTTGTACAATGCTCTTTGAATTACTGGGTCAGCTACTGATACCAAGGGTGTTGTCTGTTCCACCATCTAGGCCACTTAGAAGGAACTCCCTGCACCATCTGGAAGGAGCGGAGAGTCCGCGCTCCCACATCTAAGAATATTTTGCGCCATGATGCAGGAAAACCCATTATGCAAATGGGTTATGATTAATGAAGACATTAAAAGATGGGAGAGATGCAACAGTCTTAAGATAATTTAAACACTTCAACATTAACTGTTGCTTGGATAAGGATACTCAGTCCCCAGCTAAGACATCCTTCAAGGTGGCTGACTCGATTCTGGTGGAGGGCTCTTGATCCCAGCAATTGGATAGAACTTAATTGTCTCCCGTTACCCAGGCGCTGCATGCCCATGACGGTTTTAGCGTTTCCCCGCGAGCTTAAAAATAATAATCAAGGTCCCTTCAATGGGGTGCCTTGATGCCGCCGAGTGGCTTTTGACCTAGAGAATTTGAACTATTCCTTCCCTTCCTCGGATCAAACCTTATTCCCCCTAATTGTTTCAGGCGCTGCATGATTCCTAAGGATTCAGCACAGTGCCATAATAATATAAAGCTTATACTACGAAAGTCTTAGTCTGTGCTTTACGATACAGAGTTTTACAATCACCGAAATAGTCTATCATCAGAACTTTATAAAGTTTTGTCCTGCTGGCAATACCATCACGGAAGTACTATCATTCTCTTCCATAATTTGATATTGGCAACAATGTTGAAATCAATCTCTTTTTATGTCAGTAACTGCAGTGAAATTACAGGCGTGACGTCGGCAGCAAGGTAAGTGTGCGGTGGACAGTGTTACTGTGGAGCTTAGGTGAGCACTGGATAGGCTAGGATAAGGAGAAACGAGGAGTATAAATAACAGCCAGCCACGACCTCCACCTTCGTAAGATGAGGGAATATAGAAATAGGACAGAGGAAGAAGAGTAAGAGAAGGAGGAGGAGAGGGAGGGTATTATCCGGTTGAGTTATCATGTGGCGACGCTGACCAAGATCCTGGTCCAGCAAGCCTTCCGCAACCCCCAGGCCAATCATAACTCGGAACGTCAATGACACTGCCTTAAGAATTGGAAACGCTGCTTGTCACATTAGCTTTCTGAAGGTCTTGGCGCAGATTACTAGATCCCGGAGCGTCGTATACCTCGTCAAACTCCATACCTTTCCTTCCGTCTTTATCTTCCTTCTCTCTTAGTGAACTGCAATGTTTCCTTCACCGAAAAACAACCACGACTCGCCCAGGGAAGGCGCACCAGCACCTCCACCTGCACAAACTATAACCCTCCCCCCATCGCTCCCTCTGTAAAGAATTCCACATCATTATATTTAGAGAAAGAGCGTTAAACCCGTAGGTAGTTGTAAAGCGCCTTGGGACTGGGAGGAATTAAAGTTTGCTCCAAAATGAGAACAGGTCCAATTCCTTGGATTAACAACCCCTACTTACCGGCTTCAAGGAACCTCCTTCAAGGGGTAACTCCACCACAACAGTCCAACGAAAACACCCGAGTTTCATTTCCAGATGGTGAGATATATGGGCGAATTTCCTTAAACCTGCTGCCCCTATTCACTCACCAGTAAATAGGTATCTGGGTGTTACTTAACTGTTGTGGGTCACATCCTAGGAGTAAAAAGCAAGGATCTTTCTTGACCAATAAGCAAACTGGATTTTTTTTGTCATAAATCTGCTAAAATCAGTCTGAACATAACGAAAAAATATACACAGCATTTATTGTAAGTAATATAAAATAATTTTAACTGATCTATAATATATTTAGAAGAATTTGACTAAAAATAATACGATAATTTAGGTTAGGTTAAGTGAGGTTTCTAAGTTCTTATGGTATATATATATATATATATATATATATATATATATATATATATATATATATATATATATATATATATATATATATATATATATATATATATATATATATATATATATATATGTGTGTGTGTGTGTGTATATATATACAAGGAATTCGCAGGGGCAGGCGAAATATACACAAACACTGATCTCTGGCCAAAGGAGACTCGAATCTACGAACCTTGGAACAAGGTACGCAGTGCTTTACCATTCTCACCACACTGGACCAATACCTAGGCGCCCAGCTTGCGCTAGACGTTAATCCAAGGCAGCCAGCTTTCAGGGAGAAGGTTTACAGCTTTTCATCTCATCCCCTGCATGCATCAGCCTTACTAGAGATTTTAACAATGCAAAGCTGGCTGCCTTGGATTAACGTCTAACGCAAGCTGGGCGTCAAGGTATTGGTCCAGTGTGGTGAGAATGGTAAAGCACTGCGTACCTTGTTCCAACGTTCGTAGGTTCGAGTCTCCTTCGGCCAGAGATCAGTGTTTATATATATATATATATATATATATATATATATATATATATATATATATATATATATATATATATATATATATATACAAAACAACCACTCTGAAAGAATAGAGAAATGCCAAGCGCTTTCGTGACTACTCACATTATCAAGGAACTATGAAAGTAAAGCATCCAAGGAAGCTATATAAGGGGTCTGGCCAGCACCTCACTATCAGATCCCACAACGGTTAAACACCTGACGCGCGCCGACCCAACTTGGATAGGTCCTTTGCACAACTCACCCCACAAACTATTCTACCCAAGAAAATTTAAAAATTATTTGTCCAGTGTATTATTAAATTCTTCCCAAATTCTATTAATTATACATGGATCTAATTTATATAAACCAAAGGAAATATTCATATTATTGTCAAAACTGCTTTTTATGAAACAAGATTCAATTATATTCCTGTCGACCATGGACTTGCTTGATACTACTTTCTCAACTTTTTGAAAATCAATTGGATGGTTAAAATCTCTTACATGAATAAATAGAGCATTGGAATCTTGTCCAGTTCTAATGCTATATTTATGTTGTTTTAATCTTAGTTCGAGATTTTTACCAGTTTGACCGTAATAAACTTTATCGCAAATTTTACAAGGAATCTTATAGACACATCCATCAGCATTTTGGGGGGAATTCTTTATCAAAAGTTTTTTTTACTGTATCAAGATTTTTGAATACAACTTTAATATTAAAAGTCTTAAGAAGAGAAGGCATATCAACCAAGTTTTCATGGTAAGGGAGAACCAACATATTTTTAGTTGAATAAGGCTGGTTGTCCCTTTTTGGATTGTAAAAAGTATTTCTAGCAACTTTAAAAGATTTATCAATTACATTTCTTGGGTATTTTAAATCATTACCTATTTCATAAATTTTGGATATTTCCTCATCTATGAACTCAGGACTACAAATTCGTAAAGCTCTCAGAAACATTGATGAGAAAACAGACAGTTTGACTCTATCTTTATGCGAGGAATAATAGTGAACATAGGATAAGTTTTACACTCAGAAGTTTGGTATGGCAGTGGGAAACCCTCTTTCACCTGTTCTTAGTAACCTATACATGGAATTTTTTGAAACAAGGTTACTTAACACAATCCTCCCTAATAGAGCTAAATGGTTCAGATATGTTGATGATATTTTGTGTCTTATGCCCAAAAATGTAGATATACACCATTTCCTAAGAAAATTAAATAGCTCAGCCCATTCTATAAACTTTACTGTTGAGTTTGAAGAAAATAACTCATTGCCTTTTCTAGATGTTTTAATTATTAAGGGTAATAATGAATTCAAATTTAAAATTTACAGAAAACCTACAAATAACTGTTCCTATGTCCACTATTATTCCTCGCATCAAGATAGAGTCAAACTGTCTGTTTTCTCATCAATGTTTTTGAGAGCTTTACGAATTTGTAGTCCTGAGTTCATAGATGAGGAAATATCCAAAATTTATGAAATAGGTAATGATTTAAAATACCCAAGAAATGTAATTGATAAATCTTTTAAAGTTGCTAGAAATACTTTTTACAATCCAAAAAGGGACAACCAGCCTTATTCAACTAAAAATATGTTGGTTCTCCCTTACCATGAAAACTTGGTTGATATGCCTTCTCTTCTTAAGACTTTTAATATTAAAGTTGTATTCAAAAATCTTGATACAGTAAAAAAAACTTTTGATAAAGAATTCCCCCCAAAATGCTGATGGATGTGTCTATAAGATTCCTTGTAAAATTTGCGATAAAGTTTATTACGGTCAAACTGGTAAAAATCTCGAACTAAGATTAAAACAACATATATATAGCATTAGAACTGGACAAGATTCCAATGCTCTATTTATTCATGTAAGAGATTTTAACCATCCAATTGATTTTCAAAAAGTTGAGAAAGTAGTATCAAGCAAGTCCATGGTCGACAGGAATTTAATTGAATCTTGTTTCATAAAAAGCAGTTTTGACAATAATATGAATATTTCCTTTGGTTTATATAAATTAGATCCATTTATAATTAATAGAATTTGGGAAGAATTTAATAATACACTGGACAAATAATTTTTAAATTTTCTTGGGTAGAATAGTTTGTGGGGTGAGTTGTGCAAAGGACCTATCCAAGTTGGGTCGGCGCGCGTCAGGTGTTTAACCGTTGTGGGATCTGATAGTGAGGTGCTGGCCAGACCCCTTATATAGCTTCCTTGGATGCTTTACTTTCATAGTTCCTTGATAATGTGAGTAGTCACGAAAGCGCTTGGAATTTCTCTATTCTTTCAGAGTGGTTGTTTTGCATATTCTGAAATCACCTGTTTACTGTGATCTTATTGCATATATATATATATATATATATATATATATATATATATATATATATATATATATATATATATATATATATATATATATACCGAATAGGTAAAACTGGTCAATTAGCAAGAACCCGTTTAAAATTAAGTCTTTCTAAAATTTCTCTTATACGTTTAAAGGTATTTTTTTTTCATTTATGTTAATGTAAAAATTAATAATTTTGTGCCAAAAGAACCTTAGAAAACTTACGTAATCTTATTATAACGAGCGAAATTTAATTTAACCTAATCCAACTAAATATATTTTAGATAAGTTTACAGTAATTTAATAATAAACAGACACAATGAAATATATTGTTTTCGTTAGGTTCAGAATGATTTTTGCAAAATTACTGCATACACAAATTTTCGCTTGTCTTATTCGGCGTTGCTATTAAGCCAAAATAGCAAGTTTTACCTACTCGGCACGATACACACACACACACACACACACACACACACACACACACACACACACACACACACACACACACACGCACACAACATACACACACACACACACACACACACACGCGCGCGCGCGCGCACACACACACACGCACACACACCGCATACAACATACACACACACACACACACACACACACACGATCAGCGATCAGTGAAGAGGAGGGGCCAGGAGCTCGGACTCGACCCCCGCAACCTCAACTAGGTGAGTACACACACACACACACACACAAATATATATATATATATATATATATATATATATATATATATATATATATATATATATATATATATATACATATATATATTATAAAGAGATCAAATGGGGTATTGGGGATCAACGGGAAGAGAAAAACAATGAGTATTTTAACTTTTACTGGACAACTTCAACTATTACCCGAGTTTACACTTAACACATAAGTGTACATAATATAATATACTATACTAAAGAGTCACCAAGTCAGCTACTACACTGAAAATAATTATCATATCGCTATAAAGAAATAGAACAACGGAAATAGTGGATGCTAATGGATAACTTAGATTTAAAAGCTAACACTTAGCTGACCTACTCTCTTGCCAATATATTCTCTACTCACGACTCACTAGAGCACTTCCAGCTCTGTGCCTCCCAATTGAATTTTGTGTCCCCCGCCTGCCATTCCAGGCCGACTTAAAAGCCGTGTTGCTTCGCCCCCAACTCTAACTTTGCATTTCTTCAATAACGGAGGAGATAAACCCAATACGCGGTTGGATTTCATCCATCTGACCCCTTCATGAACTATCCCAGTAGTTAACGGGAGACCCAAGATACAATAATATAAGCATGTTTACGTTTAACTAGACATTACAAGATTCGCATCCTCAAATTCCATTTCAAGTGGATAAGTTGGAGTCTTATTTCGTCACCACTGGATAAAATAAAAACATTCACTGACAGACGGTACTCGACCTGTATGGATGGAGTACACACAAAGCTGTGTTCCTCTATAAAGGGAACCTCCAAAGAGGACTACCAACAGGAGTCCATAACTAAATACAAGTTATATTCAGTTACGCTGCAACCTTTTTTTTCTGTAGTTATACAATAGCTCCCATGTAGTACATTATTTTCCCTTCCCAGCAACCTCATATATGCAGTATGATCAGTACTATAGAAAAGATTAAGACCGCATAATTAATAACAGATAGACAGTGAAGAATACTGAGGAAGTGAGTCAATGAAGTATGGAATGTAATCTTGTAAGGTTGAAGTGCTCTTCAAGAGGCAAAGAGTCACTTCGTAACCTTCTCCTCCACCACCGTATGAGGAAAGGGAGGTTAGAAGTTTACATGGAAAGGGAGGGAGAGTTACATGGAAAGGGAGGAGGAGTTACATGGAAAGGGAGGGGGAGTTACGTGGAAAGGGAGGGGGAGCTACATGGAAAGGGAGGGGGAGCTACATGGAAAGGGAGGGGAAGGATTGCATGGAAAAACTGGAGACTACATGAGAAGGAAGTGAGGGAAGGTTATGTGAGAAGGTAGGGAGAGAAGGTTACGTGGGAAGGTAGGGAGGGAAGGTTACCTGGGAAGGTAGGGAGGGAAGGTTATGTGGAAAGGTAGGGAGGGAAAGTTACCTGTGAAAGTAGGGAGGGAAGGTTACCTGGGAAGGTAGGGAGGGAAGGTTATGTGGAAAGGTAGGGAGGAAAAGTTACCTGGGAAAGTAGGGAGGGAAGGTTACCTGGGAAAGTAGGGAGGGAAGGTTACCTGGGAAGGTAGGGAGGGAAGGTTACCTGGGAAGGTAGGGAGGGAAGATTATGTAGGAAGGTAAAGAGAGAAGTTTACGGTGGAAGGTACGGAGGGGCCGGATAACATCTCTCCGTGGGTCCTGAGAGAGGGAGCAGAGACTCTCTGTGTACCACTAACAATAATCTTCATCACATCTATCGAAACAAGGCGATTACCTGAAGTGTGGAAGACAGCATATGTAGTCCCAGTTTTTTAAGGAGACAGACACGCAACATTAAACTACAGTCCAGTATCACTGACATGAATAGCATGTAAAGTCATGAGGAAGATTATAAGGAGAAAGGAATGAGCATTTTCAAAACAACCAGCATGGTTTCAGGGAAGGAAAATCCTACTGGAGTTCTATGACAAGGTGACGGCAGTAAGGAAAGAGAGAGAGAGGGATAGGTAGATTGTGTTTTCTTGGACTGTAAAAAGACTTCTGACACAATTCACACAAGAGTTTAGCGCAAAAGTTGGAGAACAAGGCAGGTATAACAGGGAAGGCACTGCAATGGATCAGAGAATACCTGACAGGAAGGCATCAGCGAGTCATGGTACGTGACGAGGTGTCGGAGTGGGCATCTGTGAAGAGCGGGGTTACACAGGGTTCAGTCCTAGGACCGGTGCTATTTCTGGTATATGTGAATGACATGACGGAAGAAATAGACTCAGAAGTGTCTCTGTTTGCAGACGATGTCAAGTTAATGAGGAGAATTCAATCGGAGGAGGACCAGACAGGACTACAAAGGGATCTGGACAGGCTACAGGTCTGGTCCAGCGAATGGGTATTGGAGTTCAACCCCGCCAAGTGCAAAGGCACGAAAATCGGGGAAGGGCAAAGAATACCACAGACAGAGTACAGTCTAGGGGCCCAAAGACTACAAACCTTGTGGCATGCAAAGAGTACATAATCTTTATTCGGCGCATGTACACACCCTCATTTACAGGTTATCTCCCCAACCAGCGAATCAGGGGACTTAGGGTTGACGATGGGGCCCCGTCGTTCAACCAGTACCCAGGTTCCAGCCAATGAGAAGATGGTTTTGGCAATCGCAGAGGTTATGTGGGTACCACTCTCCTGTCTGCCCTTGTCATTACCATTCTAGAGCTAGTTGAAGCACGGTCTGCTCTCTAGTGGCTTCTATTCTGCCTTGCTTACCGTGGAGTGCACTAATACCTATCACTGTACATAGTGTATATAGTGTACATACTTCTGTTCTAAATTGGTGAAGGATAATATAAGTCAAAAATTTTCTGCTGTGTTTATTTTGCTCCCTTTACACCCAGGATAACAGGCCATTTGGACTCCTGGGTTGTAATAAAACTCATTCAAGAAAAAGGATCTTGGGGTGAGTATAACACTGAACACATCTCCTGATGTGCACATCAGCCAAATAACTACGGCAGCATACGGGAAACTATTGGGGTGAGTATAACACTGAACACATCTCCTGATGTGCACATCAGCCAAATAACTACGGCAGCATACGGGAAACTATTGGGGTGAGTATAACACTGAACACATCTCCTGATGTGCACATCAGCCAAATAACTACGGCAGCATACGGGAAACTAGCAAACCTAAAAACTGCATTCCGACATCTCACTAAGAAGTCGTTCTGGACTCTGTACACCGTGTACATCAGGTCCATATTGGAGTATGAAGCACCAGTCTGGAACCCACACATGGCCAAGCACGTCAGGAAATTTGAGATAGTGTAACGGTCTGCAACGAGACTAGTCCCGGAGTTAAAGAGCATGTGCTATGAGGAGAGGTTAAGGAAAATCGACCTGACGACACTGGAGGACAGGAGGGACATGATAACATATAAAATACTGAGAGGAATCGACAGGGTGGACAGGGATAAGATGTTCCAGAGATGGGACACACTAACAAGGGGTCACAATTGGAAGATGAAAACTCAGATGAGTCACAGGGATATTAGGAAGCATTTCTTTAGTCACAGAGTTGTCAGGAAGTGGAACAGTCTGGAAAGGGAGGTGGTGGAGGCAGGATCCATACATAACTTTAAGAAGAGGTATGATAAAGCTCACGAAGCAGGAATTGACTTAGTAGCGACCAGTGAAGAGGCGGGGCAAGGAGCTATGCTCGACCCCTGCAACCACAATTAGGTGAGTACAATTAGGAGAGTACACACACACATTATATATATATATATATATATATATATATATATATATATATATATATATATATATATATATATATATATATATATATATATATATACATATACATATATAGTGCTTGAGTCTGCCCAGGTTGACATATTTCCTAAGATGTGCACCTTCATATGATAACCCTATACTGCACGAATATGACAGTATTCTGAGGCAGATTTTTACGAAAGTACTTAACCTTACTCTAGAAGACGGGCAGTGGAACCAAGCTACACTTCCAGTCAGACTAGGAGGCATTGGTGTCCGCAAGTCATCACAGATTGCGTTACCTGCTTTTCTGTCCTCGTGTATTGCATCCAGAGAGCTTGTAGCAGCGATTCTCCCTGAACATCTTAGGGACAAGATTGGAGCCCAGGACCAAAAATTCATTGACGGAGCAATGATCTGGGATAATCTAACGGGCTCAGAAACCAGACCTGCTCCCCCCAACAACTACAAACAATCGCACTGGGATGGTCCAATAGTGGAAAATATAGCCTCAACGATGCTTCAGAGTGTGTCAGGGAAGGATAGAGCCCGCCTGCTGGCAGTGAGAGCCCCTCATGCTGGGGACTTTCTGTTGGCTGTTCCCAACTCCAGCCTTGGCACACGCCTCGACCCACAGACCATCCGCATCGGTGTTGCCCTTCGACTTGCCGCCCCTATTCTCGCCGAACACAGGTGTATTTGTGGCAGTGAAGCAGCAGACCGATTCGGGTACCATGGTCTTGTGTGCCGTAAATCCGAGGGAAAGATTGCAAGACATGAGGAGGTTAATAACATTATCAAGAGGAGCCTCACAACAGCTGGATGCCCAGCAGTAAGGGAGCCACCCCAACTATGCAGATCTGACGGCAGCCAGAAGCGTCCAGATGGTATCACCCTTCAAGCCTGGACAGATGGGAAGCAGGTGGTGTGGGACTATACATGTGCATCTACCTTGGCTGATACCTATCTCCAATACACCAGGGAGGAAGGAGGGGCAGCTGCCAGCTTTAGGGAGTCCCAAAAGTCTAGAAAATATGGAGAACTTGCCCATCATTATATGTTTGTTCCCATAGGCTCAGAGACCCTTGGCTCATGGGGAAAGAGTGCATCTAATTTCCTTAAGGAGCTGGGAAAAAGACTCATCAGGGTAACTAAGGATCCCAGGGCAGCTAGTTTTCTGTTCCAGCGGCTCAGTGCGGCTGTTCAAAGGGGTAATGCATGCTGCATTTTGGGCACACGCCCCAGCTCTGAGGAGCTGGATGAGATTTTCGCCTTATAATCGGTGATACACACGTAACAACATGTACCGTATATGCCACCTTTATATCAACAATGTATCTCTTAAATCTTCTGTGCCATATTATGTAATAAAATATTCCTATTGGTAAAAAAAAATAGTTTAAAAGATGGGGTGGTAGGGGAAGTGGAATATTCAAATGGCTTCAGGAAGAAATCCAAATATTCTTCCTTGAAGCCTTTTTATCCACTTCTCCGAGGCTATGGGTCCCACAATTTACACCAGAGGTGGACCCCATCCTATATATATATATATATATATATATATATATATATATATATATATATATATATATATATATATATATATATATATATATATATATATTCGCAAACGGGTGAACTTTTAACAAACATACTCTTTCAGTCCACAGTAGGATTTCAACCTGCATACTCTGTATCAAAGTACACAGTACTTTCGTCACTCGGCCAGGTGAGTGTTAATCGTATTTGTGGATGAGGTAGGATCGTACAACTCTGGTTGAAAGGCTGAAGAACGTGCCACGTAGCTGATGCGATTCTGATTAAATTTCTTCAATACGAAGTTGGTAATTGTATCAAGATGGCGTTGTTCTTTTTCATGGCATATTGTTCTATAACTGCTGCTTCAGCTGGAAAGGAAGACACTGGAAGCAGCAGTGATACATCAAACACCCAACTTCAATAATAATAAAGGTCAACTCGAACTGGATATAATTATTAGGTTCTCAATGAAGAACATATCAACGCCTAATTGAAGCGGTTCAACGTACTGGGTTGATAAAGCCACTAGTTTGCATAACGATTCCTTAATAAATGTCCAAGTTACCACATACATTGTTACATACAAGCAGAAACCCACTACATGACTCGTCCCTCGTCTCCTTTGTATACACTCAAGCTTCGCCCCATCATCCACAATTAGGACTAACACCCACCTCTCCCTGTACCCACTCCACACTATATAAACATGTAATTTTCTCATTGTAGATGACAGACACAAGAGCAGCAACTGCAAACTTAATACAGACACTTCGTCTGCTGCTCCCTCTAAATCAAGTTTTTAATTGTTGCTCTTGTGTCTTTACCAGCTACAATTTATCGATACTCCCGTACCATCTACCATTACAATTTCCTCATCGTTTGTATCTATTGTTGATAAGAAACTCACACATATCAACTTTTCTCCTATCTTTTCCTATATATGTGCTCTCACTACACACACACACACACACACACACACACACATGAAGTATGGAAGAAGGCAAATGTAGTCCCCATCTTTAAGAAGGGAGACAGAAATGAAGCACTAAATTATAGACCAGTGTCACTGACATGTATAGTATGCAAAGTCTTGGAAAAGATTATCAGGAGGAGAGTGGTGGAGCACCTGGAGCGGAACAAGATTATAAACGACAGCCAGCACGGATTCATGGAAGGCAAATCCTATGTCACGAACCTACTAGAGTTTTATGGCAAGGTAACTGAAGTAAGAAATGAGAGAGAGGGGTGGGTTGATTGCATTTTCTTGGACTGCAAGAAGGCCTTCGACACAGTTCCTCACAAGAGATTAGTACAAAAGGTAGAGGAACAGGCACGTATAACAGGAAGGGCACTGCAATGGATCAGAGAATACCTGACAGGGAGGCAACAGCGAGTCATGGTCCGTGATAAGGTATCACAGTGGGCGCCAGTGACGAGCGGGGTCCCACAGGGGTCAGTCCTGGGACCAGTGCTATTCTTGGTATATGTGAACGACATGACGGAAGGGATAGACTTAGAAGTGTCCCTGTTTGCAGATGACGTGAAGCTAATGAGAATTAAGTCAGATGCGGACCAGACAGGTCTACAAAGAGACCTGGACAGGCTAGATGTGTGGTCCCGAAACTGGCTCCTAGAATTTAACCCCACCAAATGCAAAGTCATGAAGATCGGAAGAGGGCAAAGAAGACCGCACAGAGAGTATAGGCTAGGAGGCCAAAGGCTACAAACCTCACTCAAGAGGAAAGACCTAGGAGTGAGTATAATACCGAGTAAATCGCCAGAAGCACGCATTAACCAGATAACTGCTGCAGCATATGGGCGCTTGGCAAACCTGAGAATAGCGTTCCGGTACCTCAGTAAGGAATCGTTTAAGACTTTATACACTGTGTACGTCAGGCCCATACTGGAGTACGCAGTACCAGTTTGGAACCCACATCTGGCCAAACACGTCAAGAAATTAGAGAAAGTGCAAATGTTTGCAACAAGGCTAGTTCCAGAACTAAGAGGAATGTCCTATGAAGAAAGGTTAAGGGAAATCGGTCTGACAACACTGGAGGACAGGAGGGTCAGGGGAGACATGATAACGACATACAAAATACTCCGTGGAATAGACAAGGTGGACAGAGACAGGATGTTCCAGAGATGGGACACAGAAACAAGGGGTCACAATTGGAAGCTGAAGAATCAGATGAGTCAAAGGGATGTTAGCAAGTATTTCTTCAGTCATAGAGTAGTTAGGAAGTGGAATAGTCTGGTAAGCGATGTAGTGGAGGCAGGAACTATACATAGTTTTAAGACGAGGTATGATAAAGCTCATGGAGCAGGGGGAGAGAGGACCTAGCACCGGTCGGTGAAGAGGCGGGACCAGGAGCTGAGTCCCGACCCCTACAACCACAATTAGGTGAGTACACACACACACACACACACAATATATATATATATATATATATATATATATATATATATATATATATATATATATATATATATATATATATATATATGCAAAACAACCATTCTGAAAGAATAGAGAAATTCCAAGCGCTTTCGTGACTACTCACATTATCAAGGAACTATGAAAGTAAAGCATCCAAGGAAGCTATATAAGGGGTCTGGCCAGCACCTCTATCAGATCCCACAACGGTTAAACACCTGACGCGCGCCGACCCAACTTGGATAGGTCCTTTGCACAACTCACCCACAAACTATTCTACCCAAGAAAATTTAAAAATTATTATTTGTCCAGTGTATTATTAAATGCTTCCCAAATTCTATTAATTATAAATGGATCTAATTTATATAAACCAATGCTCTATTTATTCATGTAAGAGATTTTAACCATCCAATTGATTTTCAAAAAGTTGAGAAAGTAGTATCAAGCAAGTCCATGGTCGACAGGAATATAATTGAATCTTGTAATAAAGTTGGTAGAATTACCGACAATATGTAAAGTAAAAGGACACAAGTGCAACTAATGTGACATTTATTGTGGCAACGTTTCGCTCTCCAGGAGCTTTATCAAGCCATTACAAACAATACATGGACACAGAGGGTATATAAAGGCTCAGAGTGAGATGCAATACTAGTGAGGTAACATTTCGATGTTCACTAGTGGTAGTAGTAGTAGTAGTAGTAGTGGTAGTGACAAAAATAATACAATATGATAGAGCAATTAATTCGTACATGAGTAAAAGGATACAAAAGCTATTACTTGGGTAACATAAAAATAGGTTGGACAAATATAGACTGGAAAGATGCAGCTTGTTTCAGTGTTCACTCTCTGTAATGTGCTTTGTGTAGTATAACAGGAGAGACTATGTGATGGCAGGGTTTACTGTTTTCAGGAGGATTCTTGCTAAGACTTCGGAGATGGTGAAGCTGCCGTTGTTTTGTTTAATTGTATTCGAAACAGCGATCAGTGCTGATTCGAGGCATTTGCGTCTGCGGAAATTAGTTTCTTTGATCACTAATTGGGCGTCTCTGAATTTCATGAGATGATTGGTGTAATTTCGGTGTTGTACACAGGCGTTGTTCAAGTTATCGTTCCTACATGCGTAAATGTGTTCATTGAGGCGGGTGTCGAGGTTTCTTGCTGTTTCACCTACGTAAATCTTGTCACAGCCTCCACAGAGTATAGTGTAAACTCCTGCATTGACTGGTTCGTGGTGCTTGGATTTTGTCCTGGTTAGATCCTTTATTGAAGTGCTAGAAGCGATGGCGACTCTGGTGTTAGCTTGTGAAAGTACTTTTGAGACGTTCAGTGCAACCTGGCTGTTGGGAAGAATTATAACTTTGTTGGGAGTGGTGTTGATGCGTGGAGAATTAATGATCTGAAGAGCTCTTTTCTTGCAGTCTTTGATGAAAAAAAAAGGAAAATGTAACTCAGTGAATGTTTGGTGAATGTATGTACATTCCTCGTCAAGAAACTCAGGACTACAAATTCGGTATGCTCTTAGGAAAAACCCGATGATGATGCCTCTTTTGGTCTTGGTATCTTGACTGGAATAGAAGTGTGTGAGATCATTTTTATTGGTGGGTTTCCGATAAACTTGAAATCTTAGGTTGTTGTCTACTTTGTGAATGAGGACGTCGAGGAAAGGTAGCTTGTCATTGGACTCTTCTTCTAGTGTAAACTGGATCGCCGGTTCAACTGCGTTGAGCCTTGCCTGAAGATCCCGTACATCAAAACGTTTTGGAGTTATTACGAGGACATCGTCCACGTAACGTAACCAAGTGACGCTCGAAGGGATGATGTTGGCGAAGTGTTCGGACTCTAGATGTTCCATGTATAAGTTGGCTAGGACGGCACTTATGGGGGACCCCATTCCCATGCCGTAGGTTTGTTTGTTACCTCACTAGTATTGCACCTCACTCTGAGCCTTTATATACCCTCTGTGTCCATGTATTGTTTGTAATGGCTTGATAAAGCTCCTGGAGAGCGAAACGTTGCCACAATAAATGTCACATTAGTTGCACTTGTGTCCTTTTACTTTACATAATTGAATCTTGTTTCATAAAAAGCAGTTTTGACAATAATATGAATATTTCCTTTGGTTTATATAAATTAGATTCATTTATAATTAATAGAATTTGGGAAGAATTTAATAATACACTGGACAAATAATAATTTTTAAATTTTCTTGGGTAGAATAGTTTGTGGGTGAGTTGTGCAAAGGACCTATCCAAGTTGGGTCGGCGCGCGTCAGGTGTTTAACCGTTGTGGGATCTGAGTGAGGTGCTGGCCAGACCCCTTATATAGCTTCCTTGGATGCTTTACTTTCATAGTTCCTTGATAATGTGAGTAGTCACGAAAGCGCTTGGAATTTCTCTATTCTTTCAGAGTGGTTGTTTTGCATATATATATATATATATATATATATATATATATATATATATATATATATATATATATATATAAAATGTCGTGCCGAATAGATAAAACTTGCGATTTTGGCTTAAACAGCAATGCTCTTCTTACCGAATAAGACAAGCGAAAATTTGTGTATGCAATAATATAGCAAAAAATCATTCTGAACCTAACGAAAAAATATATTTCACTGTGTTTGTTTATTATTAAATTATTGAAAACTCATCTAAATTATTATAATCAAAGAAGGCACTAAAAACTTATTTTAAATATATTTAGCTGGATTAGGCTAAATTAAATTGCACTTGTTATAATAAGGTTAGGTAAGTTTTCTAAGGTTCTTTTGGTACAAAATTATTAATTTTTACATTAACATAAATGAAAAAAATACGTCTTTAAACGTATAAGAGAATTTTTTTAGAAAAGTCTTAATTTTAAATGAGTTCTTGCTAACTGACCAGCTTTATCTATTCGGCACGACATTATATATATATATATATATATATATATATATATATATATATATATATATATATATATATATATATATATATATATATATATATATAATGTATATATATATATATATATATATATATATATATATATATGTATATATACATACATATATATATATATATATATATATATATATATATATATATATATATATATATATATATGTGTGTGTGTGTGTGTGTGTGTGTGTGTGTGTGTGTGTGTGTGTGCGTGCGCTCGCGCGATGTTTAAATTTCAGGAGTGAACCTTGGTCCTTTGGTTGAGGGGAGGCGGTGCCACTGAGCTACGAGGTATCTCCTGCTCGAACACTAATAATAAATTTCATCTTCAGACGCTAATATTACCAAACAATATGCTACTATTGTGAAATTTAGTTCAGTCACTCCCAACTCTGCTGGGTCACCTTCACTCATTCTCACCTACACACCTTCCTTACTTTTTCCCACGCCTTTCTCATTCACCCCTATTACTTCCCAATCACTCCCACCTCTTCTCAATCATTCCCACCCCATCTCAATCACTCCCACACTTTCTCAGTCACGCCCACACCTTCACAATCACTCCTCTCTCTTCTCACAGTCGCCGCCCCCTCCCACTCGGCTCATCATAACTTTATCGCTAATGTCAAATTCTAATCTAAATCAAACCGACAGTTATGTTTGGTGGGCCAGAGTCTCATTCCTCGTCGCAGACAACATCCGGATATGAATGAGGGTGGTGGTGGGGAACACGAGCGTACCCGACCCCACCACCCAAAACATCGTACCAAACCACAGCTAACAGGTGCAGCATCAGCATTTATTTAGCTAAACAACACCTGCTTACGTCCTGTCAAAGCCCCGCTCTCAGCGTTACTCAGTACTAGTATGGGAGCCAGGGATGGGCCAGCAAACGAGGTCCAGTATATTCATCAAGGAGGATTCCAGTGGGAAGGACCGTTTTCAGCATGCCTTCTCTCCTGCACTCCGCAATACCACGCAACGCTTCACTGCTTTCTACTTCTCGTCTATATATTACTAACCCTCAGGTGGTAGTAACTACTTCAGTTTTGAGTGGTGGGAGGGTAAATGCAATAACTGCTTCAGTTGGAGTAGTGGAACAAGATATAATAACTGTTTCAGTTGGAGTAGTGGAGGGCAAGATGTAGTTAGTAACTGTTTCAGTTGGAGTAGTGTCCAGAGGGTAAGACGGGGTGCAGGAGGCTAGGATAGATAAAGAATGGTTGTAAATTATAAACACAAGCTGTGTTTATAACGTACAACGACATCATTATATACAGTTCAGCACACTTATTAAAGGAACATGACTCACGAAATCGTAAGGACATGATTGCAAACAAACCATACCACGGGCGGGGATAGAACCCGTGATCAGAGAGTCTCAAAATTCCAGACCGTCGCGTTAGCCACTGGACCAGCTAGCCACAATAAGATTCATCCAACTAGGTCACCAACATTAGTAGACATTCTTTATTTGTTCGCCGCCCGTTTGCTCCGTCCCTTCTCTCTTCGCCTACATTCGCTCTTGTCTTCTCTTCAATTCCCACCTTTCTATGTTCATGTAGCATCTCACTTTTCCCTACCCCCATGAGAAGTTCCAGCTGTTCGAGTCTGGTCTTTCTCACTCCCTTGCTCGAAAGCCCAACTGTCTACGGTCGCTTCCCGCTCTCTTTTTCTTGACCACTTCCACTCTCATTCTCATGCCATTGCAGTGTACACAGATGGCTCTAAGTCTTCTGACGGCGTAGGATTCGCAGCAGTGTTTCCGGACAGCGTCGTACGAGGGCATTTACTATCTTCGGCTAGTATCTTTACCGCTGAATTGTATGCCACTCTTGCAACACTTATCCGTATTGCATCTATGCCTGTGTCATCATTTATGGTTGTCTCAGACTCCCTTAGTGCTTTACAGGCTATACAGAAATTTGATACACCTCACCCCTTAGTCCTCCGTATCCAACTTTGGCTACGCCGCATCTCTACCAAGCATAAAGATATTGTTTTTTGTTGGGTCCCTGGTCATGTTGACATACAGGGCAATGAACAGGCAGACACTCCTGCGCGGTCAGCAGTACATAACCTACCAGTTTCAAATAGAGGTGTTCCATTTACGGACTATTTTGCTGCAATAGCTACCCACCTTTACACCCGTTGGCAACAACGTTGGTCTACTCTACTCGGTAACAAACTTCAATTTATTAAACCGAGTATAGGTTACTGGCCGTCTTCTTGTCACCAGTGCCGAGGTTGGGAGGCTACTCTCTCCCGTCTCCGCATTGGCCATACTCGTCTTACTCATGCATATCTCATGGAGAGGCGCCCTGCTCCTCTCTGTGAGAATTGTCAGGTTCCATTATCGGTCAGCCACATTCTGTTAGACTGCCCACTTTATCAACGAGCACGCAGAATTTACCTCCAACGTCGTCTTCGCTCCGCTGCTCTCTCTTTACCTTCCCTTCTCGCTGATGGACCCACCTTTCATCCGGACTCTCTCATTGACTTTTTGACAACAACTGACTTACTTCACAAACTCTGATGATACCTTCAGCCCTTTCTACCTCGAGCTCTTGCTACCCTCTACCCTGCACTATCCCCTGCCCCGCTGTTTTCTGTAACCTACTGATCGCCCCTCCCCCCTTCTGCCGCCCAATACCCTCGCTTCCTTTCCTACCCTGCAGCGCTGTATAGCCCTTGTGGCTTAGCGTTTCTTTTTGATTATAATAATCATCCAACTAGGTATATTTCTACACATAGGAAGGTTAGCATAGGCACCACTGTGACCACAGTGGTGCCTATGCTAACCTTCCTATGGTGTAGAAATATACCTAGTTGGACGAATCTTATTGTGGCTAACTGGTCCAGTGGCTAACGCGACGGTCTGGAGTTTTGAGACTCTGATCACGGGTTCTATCCCCGTCCGTGGTATGGTTTATTAAAGGAACGTTCAGTCGTGAGTGGTTTCACTACGACTGAAGCCACTCAGTGCGAATCATTTCTCTCAATGTCTTCAACTATACACAAGTGTCCTTTTCCACAGTGCTAGTAAATGGCATGATATCCCCATACCATTTATTAGTAGTGGAGGGGTTGCCTGGGGAAGGTAAGGCAAGAGCACTGGATGGGTTGCTTGTATAAATGAACATTATCTAGTATGGATGTTCATGCAGTACGAGATGTCCAATATCTAAGAGATGGGGTCCAGCACATACAATAACAAATACGCACACAGTAATCCTGAAATAAATTTAAAATACTAACAAAAATCTTTATTTTATTTTTTTTTTTTTGGGGGGGGGGGGAACTCTCAATTACAATGAAATAAATAAAAATAAAATACGATCCTCCAAATATAAACAAATTCTAATTACAAATACAGAGGTACTTCATCACAATTTTCATATAATATGATAAAAATTGTATTTTTAAATATTCTTAATCACCAATAACACAATTTCAGTAATAAGGAAAAATAAAGCAGTACACTGAATGACGACTCAAATAAATGTTCCTAACACTGGCTGTACAACTTGGTTACAATGGTCGTGGAACATTGTTCCTGTTTTTAATAAAGTGTACAGTACTGGTGGTACAGTACAGTACTGGTAGTCTGGCACTACCCCACAGTCAGCTCCTGTTTGCTGTTGAACATGTACACTTAACTGTTCAATTAGATTGATTCAAATCTTAATGTTTATAAAGAACACCAGGTAACACTTCAAACAGGGAGTGAGTGCACACCTGTCAGAGTGAAAGACCTTTCCTGCAACCCCTGAGTTCATCTATAGCAGCACAGGAAGCTGCATAAAAACATTACCTAATTACAATTAGATCAAGCTATGAGACTGCCAGATTTTGGATAAGAAAAGTAATTAGAGCAATGAATATTTACTGTATTTAAAACAAATACACCCAATGCAAACGTCATATACAATTATGAGTGCCCAGGTCCTACAATTATGAGTGACCTGGTTCTACAATTATGAGTGACCTGGTTCTACAATTATGAGTTCCCAGGTCCTACAATTATGAGTTCCCAAGTCCTACAATTATGAGTTCCCAGGTCCTACAATTATGAGTGACCAGGTCCTACAATTATGAGTGACCAGGTCCTACAATTATGAGTGCTCATGTCCTACAGTTATGAGTGTCAAGGTCCTACAGTTATGAGTGATCAGGTCCTACAATTATGAGTGCCAAGGTCCTACAGTCATGAGTGACCAGGTCCTACAATTTTTAAGTGAAAAGGTCCTGCAATTATGAGTGCCAAGGTCCTGCAATTATGAGTGCCCAAGTCTTACAATTATGAATTCCCAGGTCCTACAATTATGAATTCCCAGGTCCTACAATTATGAGTGACCAGGTCCTACAATTATGGGTGCCCAGGTCCTACAAAGACTTTACTCTGGCCTTGTACATACTCCCTGAAAAGGCGTTTTTGCATTAAATGTGTAATACCAGGACAGAGGGAGGAAGGAAGATGTGCAACTTACCCGGGAGGAGGTAAGTAGGGAAAGGAAAGGTTACAACACTTATACGGGGGGGGGGCAAGGAGAGGAGCAGGAAGGTGTACAACCCACCACCTTCCGGCAGGGTGGGCGCGCCTGGCCAAGATGCCACCCACTTCCTGGCCGCGCCCAACACAGTGTGCTAAATTTTCCTTAAATGGGATGTGTAGTCAAGAAAGGGAAGTGTGGATGAAGGAGGCACAACGAAGACACAAGGGGTGAGAAACGCTGAGAAGGCAAGGGAATGAGAGACGCTGGGAAGACAAGGTGTGTCAATAGTCTTTAGTAAACTGTTCGCTGAACGGCTGCCGGCTCAACAGACAAGTGCCCATCACAGCAACAACGAACACTCAAGAAGCACTGGGGCGATCACAACAACCTGAGTGGTCTACGACACAGCCGCAATTAGCGTACCGAGTATGGAGCCTCCGCTACTCCTTACGCTCAACGACTGACAGGGGTTTAACGCACAATGGTACATAAATTGGGAACAAATGTAAGTTAAAACGCCAAAACTGACTGAAGAAAACTGATTGAAGAAAAGCTCTAAATCCGCAGGGTTCACAGAGCGCCTGCGGACTAGGCAGCAATTAGGCTCCGCCCAAGAAAGAGGCAGGGTAACACCAATTACTTGGATTAGAAACCCTTCAGAAGCATGGAAGCATTCCTCATGAAGGGTTCAACATAAGGAAAGAGGAATGAAAACAATACACTGGATGCAGTGTTAAAAACTCGTTGTAGTTCACCAGTGAGTACAAACACTGGCCACAGTCACGAAGTTACCAGTAAAACAAGGCAAGTTATATGAAAGTAAAAATGGGACTGGAGACCATTGTACGGAAATTAATAATGAACAGAAGCACATAGAAAAAGTAGATGAGAGACAGGAGCACATAAGAAAGGTGGAAAACGAGGAACACACAGGAAAGATAGATAATAAGGGACAGGAACACATAGGAAAGGAAGATGAGGGACAGAAATACATATGAAAGATCTAAAAAAAGACAGGAGAACTTAGGGAAGGCAAACAGAAGACCTTAAGATACATATAGAAGCTATCTGCTGAGAGGGCCTAATTACAGTTTTCGTTTCTGTGCCTATATCTAGAAAGTTGAAGGATAGAACAGCAGAATGATCTTTCTCCGAAGCTTCACTCTCCTCGCGCTCCATCATTCCCACCTACACTACGAATTTATCATTACTACATTCATGGGAAAGAACTAAACTCTGAAGGATCATACAGTGCCTACTGCTAAGGAAAGTTGGAAAGAAGAACTGCAAAATAGACTATTACTAATAATACGACCACACAATTATGACAACCAACACTAGATTTAGGGTAAACCCTGGCCAGAGGGTCGTGCTGTAGTAGTTGCGTGATTAACGTCAGGGTCCCAGAAGCCAAAGCCAGCCACAGAACTATCTAGTAAGCTAATACAATGTTTGTGTACTGAAGTTTAGAGCAATTGACAATGTAATGAGAACGGAAGGCATCTACAGAGACAAAGCCAAGACTAATATTCATATTAAGAATGTTGTGTGTAAGGGATGTTTCATCTGTATTGTGCTGTACTTTCTACAAGATTAATGGACTGAACACATCGACTCCAGACTGAGGGACTGATTACCTCAAACTCCTCCTCTCCTTATACCTTCCTACTTTGTATAAGACTGGTGAAGCCACTGTGTGGCGAAACGTTTATTCAATAAATATTCCCATATGTTGCATAAGTGTCTTAATTCTTCAACTTGTCGGTTTTCAAAACCATTCTTCACATCTGTAAACAGTTGAATTCTGTATTTACCAAAAAACGCTTGCCGTTGTTTCATGTTACTGAATCACTTTGCACTTCAAATGGTGATATAAAAAATGATGATCTCGTAGTCTCCGCTTCCTAATTGAGAACCTACTTGGTACAAAGAGTCTTTCTTCACATAATTTGTATCTTAATAAAGACCGAGTCATGCTGACCTTCCTGCAACCTCTCTACTTATATTTGATTTTTTTTTACGTAATTTGGAGACCAAAATAGACAGCGTATTCAAGGTGAGGCTGTGAACTAACAATTTCAGAGGTTAAGTTAGGTAAGGTTTGTCAGGAAACAGGACAAGTGTTTCCTGACGCGGGTCTTAGTTATATGATGACCAGCCACTGGAGCTTTTGGTCATCTGACCGAGACCTTCAACTGGCTTACCGGTCCATCCCTTAAAAAATTTTTAGTTATAAGTAATAAACAGTTTCAGATGTTTAGTACTCTCTAGATCACAGCTGTTTGCTGCTGACAGCTAGATTTGTTTACTACTCACAGCTAGACATTATTTACTGCTGACAGGAAGACGCTATTTACTGCTGAATTAGATAATGTTTACTGCTGACAGATATACACTATTTACTGCTGACAGCTAGACATTATTTACTGCTGACAGCTAGACATTATTTACTACTGACAGCTAGATATTATTTACTGCTGACACCTAGACATTATTGTTGACAGCTAGATACTATTTATTATTGATAGCTAGATACTATTTACTGCTGACAGCTAGACACTATTTATTGTTGACAGCAAGACACTATTTACTGCTGACAGCTAGACACTACCTCTGACAGTCAGACAATGTTTACTGCTGACAGCCAGACACTGTTTAACATATTTAAGATTATTACAAAGGTTCTTCACTCCTCTCAGTCAGCAGAGTTCCAATTCCTACTGATTGTTCATATCAAGCCCAAAATACTTTTTTTTTCTCACTTCCATTTATTGAAAGTTATCTTCAGTATCTCCGTCAACTTCACCCTTATAGGCCTTGTAGTACCCAGGAACAGAAGGATCTCCATAACTATCACCAGCAACACTAGGAGCACTATCACCATCGTCAGCAACAGTAGAAGTGCCACCACCACCACCACCAGCAAAAGTAAGATCACCACAGCCATCACCAACAACAGTAAGAGCACCACCACCTTTGTCAGAAACAGTAGGTGCACCACCACCATCAACAACAACAGTAGGAGCAGTGGCAGCACCACCACCAGCAACACTAGGAGCACCACCACCAGCAACACTAGGAGCACCACCACCAGCAACAATATGAGCACAACAACCATCACCAGCAACAATATGAGCACAACAACCATCACCAGCAACAGTAAGAGCACAACCACCCTCGCCAGAAACAGTAGGAGCACCATCACCATCACTAGCAATAGTAGGAGCACCACCACCAGCAACACTAGGAACACCACCATCGCCAGCAACAGCAGGAACACCACCACCGTCACTAGCAACACTAGGAGCACCACCACCACCACTAGCAACACTAGGCGCACCACAAATATCACCAGCAACAATAGGAGCACCATCACCAGCAATAATATGAGTATCACCGCCATCACTAGAAGCACCAACACTATCACCAGCAACACTAGGAGCACCACCACCATCACTAGCAACACTAGGAGCACCACCACTGTAACCAGCAAGACTGGGGGCACCACCACAATCAACAACAACAGCAGGAGCACCACAACCATCGCCACCAATAGTAGAAGCACCACCACCACTAGCAACAGTAAGAGCACCACAACCATCAACAACAATAGCAGGAGCACCACAACCACCACCAGCAACAGTAAGAGCACCAACACTACCATCAACAACAACAATAGGAACAGCAGGAGCACCACCAAGAAAAGAGAGCGTCAACACAGTATTACGAGGTCAGTACTACAATAGTGAAGGCAGAGGATGACAGTGTGCACCATGGACTCCCTAAACCCAGCACTAACCTTCAATCCATCTCAAACACCTTATTATTCTCAACCAGCAACTTACACCTCCCTCCCCAACACACAACCGTCTTCCCCAATGTATTTATGAACTCAAATTTTTGTGTTCATCTGTTTGTGGCTACAGACGTCGAGACTCAGCTCTTGACCCCGTATCTCAACAACTTGATGGGTTTTCTCTCTCATAGGCTTGTAGGGCCTGTCATGCCTATTCTTTAAACTATGAATGTAGACTACCTTGACTACTTCGTTCAGGTAATTCCTCTTCTTCACCCTTAGGCTGAAGAAATATCTCCTATCACCCTTGTGGTTTATCTATGCCTTTAATTTCCAATTGTGTTTCTACTCCTGTCTACCCTATCAAGTCCTATGAGTATTTTGTATGTTATACTATGTCTCCCCTGATTCGTCTATCATCTAATGTCGTCAAATCCAGTAGTACCTTTAGAATATCTAGATAGATCATTTCCCTTAGCTTTTGGACTAGTCACATGCCTCTGCACTTCCTCCAGTTTAAATAACATGTTTATCAGGTAAGAGTTGTAAGCTGACGCTGCATACTCCAAAATCGGCCTAAGCTGAGATTCCTGATAGTCTTAGATGTGTGTTAGATAACGTCTGTCAAAAGCACTTGTCGATAGACATTTGGCCTGTGTATTTTTTGTGTGTGTACTCACCTAGTTGTGGTTGTAGGGGTCGATTCACAGGTCCTGGCCCCGCCTCTTCAATGGTAGCTACTAGATCACTCCTGCTCCATGAGCATTATCATACCTCTTCCTAGAGCTATGTATGAGTCCTGCCTCCACTACATCACAACCCATACACTTCCACTTCCTGACAACTCTGTGAGTGAAGTAATACTTCCTAACATCCCTGTGATTCATCTGAGTCTTCAACTTGCAATTGTTACCCCTTGTTGCTGTGTCCCATCTCTGGAACATCCTGTCTCTGTCCACCTTGTCGTATGTATAATGTTCGCCAAGATCAGGGTCCTGGCACGGGTCTTAATCTTGAGATGACCCGTCTCTGGCTCCTGAAGGAGAATTGATTCTTCACTGTTTCAGCATATGCTGCTCAAGCACTGTTCCGGACAGTTCAGCTAGTGTGCCTCATAAGCGACTGAGGTTACTCCATCTCAGCTGTTTCTTGAGCTGGGGACTGGGCTCTGTCCGCTCTGATAATCTGCAGATTCATGGCATCCACTGTTTCCTGCTCTGTCAGTAAGCACACCCTCAGGAGTGTGCTGACCATCTGTCGGAACATGCTCTGTTGTTCTGTGGAGGTGATTGTGTTGCAGTCCACCATGTCAATTCCTCTCAGTATTTTATATGTCGTTATCACATCCCCTCAAACCTTTGCACTTTCTCTAATTTCCGTACGTGTTTGGCTAGGTGTGGGTTCCAGACTGGTGCTGCATATTCCAATATAGGCCTGACAGACACTGTGTACAGGGTCTGAAAGATTCCTTGTTAAGATGTCGGAATGCTATTCTTAGGTTTGCTAGACGCCCATATGCTGCAACAGTTATTTGGTTAATGTGCCCCTCAGGAGATGTGCCTGGTGTTATACTCACCCCAAGATCCTTTTCCTTAAGTGAAGCTTGTAGTCTCTGGCCCCCCTAGCCTGTACTCCGTTTGCGATCTTCTTTGCCCTTCTGCAATCTTCATGACTTTGCTCTCGGTGAGGTTGAACTCCAGGAGCCAGTTTCTGGACCAGGCCTGCAGCCTGTCCACACCCCTTTGTAGTTCTGCCTGGTCCTCGTCCGACTGAATTTTTCTCATCAACTTCACATAATCTGCAAACAGTGACACTTCCGAGTCTATTCCTTCCGTCATGTCGTTCACAAATACCAGAAATAGCACAGGTCTTAGGACTGACCCTTGTGGAACCCCGCTCGTCACAGGCGCCCACTCTGACACTTCGTCTCGTACCATGACTCTCTGATGACTTCCCGATAGGTGTTCCCTGATCCATTGTAGTGCCTTCCCTGTTATACCTGCCTGGTCTTCCAACTTATGCACTGATCTCTCGTGTGGAACTGTGTCAAAAGCCTTCTTACAGTCCAAGAAAACGCAATCTACCCACCCTTCTCTTGTCTTACTGGTGTCACCCTGTCATAGAACTCCGGTAGGTTTGTGACACAGGATTTCCCATCCCTGAAACCGTGCTGGTTGTCGATGGTAAGCTCATTCCTTTCTAGGTGTTCCACCACTCTACTGATAATCTTCATGACTTTGCATACCATACATGTCAGTGACACTGGTCTGTAGTTTAGTGCTTCGTGTCTGACTCTTTTTTTTTTTTAAATTGGGACTACATTTGCTGTCTACCATACGTGTGTGTGTGCGTGCGTGCGCGCATACACCCTAAAAAGTCTTAAGGGACGACTATAAATTCAGTATACACTAGATAGAGTTCAAACCAGGGCTGCACGTACAGGTTCATGGTGGTTACAATAGAAAGGCAACAACCTTTTCAGCTATGTTAGCAAGCGCCACACCTGTGACTTCTTATAGCTGTCTCTCCTCACCCCCAACAGCACTAGTGACAGATCTAGCTTTCATTCATCTAATGTCATTGCACTCGGAAACATATTAATGGACATGTTGCTTGCACCTAAATACCCTATAAATTGCATGGTGTCATCTATGATTACCAGAAGACCTTGTTATAACCCCTTCTATAGTAACCATCACAGCCCAACCACTAAGCGTAGGCTTCATCTCTCTCTCTCTTATATATATATATATATATATATATATATATATATATATATATATATATATATATATAGAGAGAGAGAGAGAGAGAGAGAGAGAAAGATATATATATATATATATATATATATATATATATATATATATATATATATATATATATAGAATTACTATAGCGTAAAATAACAAGATAAATATCCGAGCACTTTCATGTGTCTACACACATATCATCAGATGTTTGAAAGATAAATCAAGGAGAGCACATTTCACAGATTTCTATGTTAGGTGATTCATCTAAGTTTAAGTTTAATCATAAGGATTATGGAGAACCGCAGGAAGCCTACTGGACCACGCTAGGCAGGTCCATCTCAAAACTAGCTCCATAAAACCAGGGTTTTTTATTATTGTTTTACTGAGGGGTTAATGATTCTAGGAAATGCAGCAAACTTACCCTTCCTCGGATCAAATTTGATTACCGTTCATTTACAAGACGTTCAAAACCCTTACGAGTTTAACGCTTCACCTTGAATATAATAATAATAGTAATAATAATTATTATTACTATTATTATTAGTAGTATCATAATGTACCTTGAAGGGCCCACACGGAGAGCGGGTGTGGATGGAGATTTCATCTCTGTAAAAGCAGTAATCCAGAGCAACTTAGCGCGCGTGCGTGCTTATACTTCCTTGTTTATGTGCGGATGAACACCCCTACCACACTGGTCACTGTCATAAGGTTAGGTTAGGTAATGTTTGTCAGGAAACAGGACAAGTTTTTCCTGACGCGATTCAAATCATATGATGGCCTGCCGCTGGAGCTTTTGGTCATCTGACCGAGGCCTTTTGCTGGCTTGCCGGTCCACCCCCTTTTAAAAATTATGGTTATTATTATAACCACTTTATTCCTACCACTGTCATCAGCTGAACCATTCAGAGGTGCCGGCACTCTGGTGAGGGCACGTGAGAACAAGTGAAAGTGGGCAACCGGTGGCACTACGGTGGACCCGCTACTGGACAGCTACCACTCTTACCAGTTCTCGACTCACGAGCCCTGAATGCTCAAACATCTACAGCTATACATTACATCTATTCAACATTCTAACATGCATCTCGGCCCTTAAATTCCCTGGGAAATTACCTGGTCGCTGGAAAATGTTCAGAGGAAGTCTTTATTTATAGAACCCACTGAAGGAAGTGAGGTTCGACCTCACGGCAAGCCAGGGCTCTATACACCATCAGCTCTATTCACAGCCTACGTTTCGTCCTAAAGTCTAAAAAAGAGCTTCATCGCGTCAAGAATCAGGTACTCACTTTAATAAGTCTAGATAAAAAAGATTTGCTTGGCACACAGTGGGTTGACATAGATGTGCAGCATCTCTGTGTCTTTATTTTCAGAAAGATACCCAGGTGTTACCCCAGGATATTACTCATCAACTTGGTGGTGCAGAGCACCCTCTCTCTCTCTCTCTCTCTCTCTCTCTCTCTCTCTCTCTCTCTCTCTCTCTCTCTCTCTCTCTCACTCTCTCCCTACAGGGTTTTACAAGGTTAGGTTTAGGATATCTACAAAAAAAATGCTGATAATTAGAAATTCACTTAAAATCGTCAATATTTCTTGGGGGGGGGGGCGTTGGGGAATTTAATAATCATAGTTTGATATGGGTGTAAATTGACCGTTTAGCACTACTAGTTAATATACAACCCTGCACACGTGTAGGCAATTGCTCGTGTTTGGTGTATCTTATTATTTATTAATAGTTCAGAGGATCATCTCTCCTGCGACCCGTCTCAGACAACACCTAAACTTGATGGCAAATATTACAGGAATAAGAAATATTAAAAGACACAAAAAAGATAAGTAAAAAGTAAGAAGAAGTTGGAAGGATTACCTCTCACTTCACATGTTCATGAGACAGAAAAAAAAACCCAGCTATTCTGCTTGAGTGAAAAATGGTGAACAGGCTTCCCTTTTGTACTCCTGACAGGACGGTGGTACCTCCCTGGGTAGTTGTTGTTTACCAATGAAGCCTTTTTAATCTCCAAGTAGATTTTTGTACTCTTGTTATCTATCGGCTCGCAGACTGCGTACTCTCTTCTCATTACACTGAAATATTTTCTCATTTCTTTTCTGATTTATAACATTGAATTATGTTCCATAAAATAATGGGTTTGGAATACGAAGATCCTTTATACTTTCTTAAAGTATTTCTGTAGTCTTGTTATCTATGGCTGTGTAACTAATACTTTCTACGCAAAAACGTTAAAAAATTACCGTGTTTACAATTTAATCACTCTAATCATGCTTCATAAAACAATGAATTTAAAGACAATAATAATTAACTTTACGCACACTAATGAAGACATACAAGCTGTCATTATTATTTGCTGTTGTTGCTGCTGCTGCCGTTTGATTGAAAAAATATTTTAATTTAGTATCCTGAGCTTGAAGACATTAAGGTATCAAAATGCCTGATGATATTGTCCTCGCTATACCGAAGTTTAGGCTCAAACTGACAGATTTCACCGCCTCGTGTAACTATCTTACAAAATAGGGTAGAAGCGAATTGCTCGGGCACTCAGTTGTGTACAATAAAAATAACGTATCGTACCCATCTAGCAAAATTCAGTCGAGGTGTGTTCAGCCAAGCCCAGACCAGCCATAAGTGTGCAAGTCGTCAAGGAACACCGGAAGCCAGTTTGCTGCACCTAAACTCGTGCAGTAATGCTAACTCATGTACATATATGACTGAGGCAGGTGTGGCCGCTCCTGTGGCCGCCAGAGGGAGTTGGGCGCGGCAGCAGGAGAATCCACACCCTTATTAGGGATGATCAGGTAGCTTATTTTTCAGCTATTTCCATGATTGAGGATGACGCATGAATACTCCGTAACAGCAACAGTGTGGTGATGCTGTCACATTTACTTACCTACACAACATAACATTATATTTCTTAGTCCCTACTCTAAAACTGGAAAAAAAATACACATTGGTAATAGAAAATAATTATTAGACTACTTAAATGATTTATAAGCAAGTGAAATAGTAGTGTGTGCAACTAAGTCTGGCATTCTAAGCAACAGCTAGCATAGTCAATCCTATATACGATCCGTGCAAGTTTTGAGCCTCTCAACAAGTAGCTGCAAACAATCAGAGTTTGATAAATTTGTATCCACACCACGTACAACAATTAGAAATAAACTAAAATTAACAGAAACTAGGTGCACAGTCACGTTGGTCTATTGGACAGTCGAAGTCTAGCCCCAAGAGACACGATTTATGATACCAAAAATCAGGCAAGAGCACAGAAGAAAATACCAATGACGTAATCACCCGGATTCACTAAAAATGACTGGTTTTACGGATTCTCAGGACCTGCTGGAGCGCTGCAAATTACACCAACATTCAGGAGGCACCCCAGCCGCCGCCGGCCTGCTGTGGGCCCCCGCTGATGAGGAAGAAGGCTTGTGAATTTATCATTGTAGAGAAAAGATAAATCCGTAGGGATCACACAGCAAATGGGGAATGGTAGGTAACCAAGAATGACCCAAGAAAGAGCTGCCTGCCTCAATTTTTTTTTTTTTTTTTTTTGGGGGGGGGGGGACGAAGAGCGCTCCATGAGAAACAAGGCATTAATTTTGAAGGAGGGAAAGGGATGCCGTGGAAAATACGAATCAATTGGACCACGAGAACATTCGCATACAATCATCACACAACGCGCGCAGTGAAATCACAATAATACTAAAGCTGCAATAGCTACCAGTCCTCTAAACAACAAAGAAAACAACAACAAATAACAGTATTACCGTCCAATAAAAAAATATTAAGAGATGGTGCCTAGCCGTTGCCCGACACCTTGAAGGATGTCACACCCAAGGTGGTTTAGAAAGACACGTAAGCAAACACTATAACATATTTATTAGAAAACGTTTCGGTCCTGGGACCTTGATCACTTCTCAAGGTCCCAGGACCGAAACGTTTTCTAATAAATTTGTTATAGTGTTTGCTTACGTGTCTTTCTAAACCAACTTGTCGGTATTTATTACCAAGGTTTATAACACCCAAGGTGGAGCTCTACACTGCAGCCAGAGAACAGAAGAGTGTATCACATCTCATTCTCCTGACGTGAGGGAAGGCACACTGAACCCTTCAATGAAAGCAAGCAGGAAATAAAGCAGCATCTGTGAAGCCCTTCTTGTTGTGTATCATGTAGAAAAACTTCGCCACCTTACCCCCGCTCCTCCCTCTCTGGTTAGCCAGGTCTTTTTATCATTCATAACTACTGATTCCAATGCTTGTCGAAATCCTTATCACCATTCTACAGAGAAGGATGACAAAGTTGATCTCATGCATTAGAAATTTTTCTTACGATGACAGAGTGAGAGCACTGAATTTGCGCTCTGGAAAGACGTAAAAGGGATATATAGAACGTGCCGAAAATGTCTAAACACATCACTTGTAAGAATGGATTTAAGTTGGAAAAAAGTTATATTGAGAAGTGATATAAGACTACTGGTTTGGCAGCAGAGTTACAGATGAGTGGAACATACTTCCAGGTAGCGTCACTGGAGTGAGACCTTTGGGTACCTTTAAATATAGGTTTGACGGGTATATGAGTGCGTGTGGTTGGGTGTGAGACGGGCCTGCCTAGCATGGTCCAATAGGACTACTGTTGTCTTCCTAAATTCTATCGTTCTTTAGGTCTTCTAGTTCAGACAGACGAATTTCGTTACCTCATATACTCCTATCTTGCATGATGGAATATGACAGGGAAACAGGCATCTTTCGTTCCCCCAAAATAGTTTAAACAGAATAAGGCAGCCGCACACTGCGGGTGTACCCAAATTTATTAACATACAAAAAATAAACAAGATATTACGACCCCAGGTATATTACCCTATCTTAACCACACCACCTGGTAAACTACTCCCAACTATTCCCATATGTTGCATAAGTGTCTCAATCTTCGACTTGTCGGTTTTTCAAAACCATTTATCACATATTCATGTATTGTATCCTCTCATCCTCCATCCTGTGATAAGGAGAGAATCGGGTTCTCTCACTCTTATTCAAGTCTCTTTAACCGTATGTTTTTACAAGCCTGAAGAAAATATATACACAATTATCCTTAAAATCTTGAAGAATCACCATAAATATACGTATCGCTAACCACTTCAGTCCACGACCGCCGAATCATCTATTTCGCATCTCCTTTTTGTGGATTAGTTGTTAATTATTACAGCAACGGTACTGTGACATTCTCTAAATGCTAATCACAAAAGCAACAGACTACAAATAAAAAAAGCCAGAGTCCATAAAATGTCCAGAGATCTTTATATTCAGAAGTGGTACAGGAGCGTCATGCAGAGCGAGAGAAATTATAAGTCTTTAATTACGCACGCGCGCCCATTAGACCAAAAACCTAACTACGATATTCTGCAATAAAACTTTAATTAAACGACAACCCGGATGCTGATGTCACCAGAGAGATGCGGAAAGCTAATGAGACGCAGGTCTGAACCCCCACCCTACAGGGAGCCAGAATAAAGGAAGAAGGGGAAAAGGAAACTGAAGAGGAAGAAAAGGATTAAAAGAAAGTAAGGGAAGAACCGAGGGCGTAAGAGAGGAGAAATTGACTGAAGGAACGGTTAATTAAAAAATTAAGAGAGGAACTAAGGGTATCCGAGAGTAGAGACTAACGGAAGGAAAGGTTAAGAAAGTAAGGAAGTACAGGTGTACGAGAAGTAAGAATGGGGGAAGGACAGGGTAAGGACACATTCTTTAATTTTCATTATGTCATAGTGTCCAGAAATATCTCATGACGAATAAAACAACAAATAGGTTTATGCAGGCAATTGTAGACGTGAGGTAAGGTGGAGTTTAGTGTGGTGAGGTGAGCTCAACGTTGTCAGATCACCAGGTAAAGTCAATGGGGCAGCTTTTAAAGAAAATCTGTCAAGTGTTTGCTCATGTGTTTCATCACAACTTGTGAGTGTTACACAGCAGAGTCTCCCCATAACCTTGATTTAGCAATCACTGAGAGATAACACCTAAGTCACCAGAAATTTTTTTCATTTCTCCTGAAATGGGAAAATCTCGCTTTGCCCCCTAAGTTTTTATATACAAAACATGGTAAAAAATGCAATAAAAAGTCTCAGATGCTTGATTTAGATATATAAAAAGACAGTCTAAGGCCAAGCACACACATTCGGAGAGGAGTAAAGCGAGGGAGACAGCAAGCGAGGGAGACAGCAAGCGAGGGAGACAGCAAGCGAGGGAGACAGCAAGCGAGGGAGACAGCAAGCCAGGGAGACAGCAAGCGAGGGAGACAACAAGCCAGGGAGACAGCAAGCCAGGGACATGATATAGCAAGGCAAGGAGATAACAGAGCAAGCGAGGTGACCCAGTGCTGTATGACCTATACAAGTTTAGCACAAGTTCTTCACTTAATAACATCAGTACACTCCAGCAGAGTACAGTTAATTTTAAGGATATCATCGGGCACATCAATGGGCTCATTTTGGAACTGTTCGCATTCACGACTCCCATAAACAAGGTTCTCGATAACAGATGAAAGAAAAGCTCACTGAAACTCAGTGCGCCTCAGATCTTAGCTGCCCGAGTGAAAATATATGACCTGTTTCTCCTTTTGGTTCTGTCTCTTGACGTGTTAAAAGAGCATAAAGTAAACGAATCAACTTGGCTACAATAAAGTTTATCTGATAGAGTGACGAGCGTGGACTTAGATATATCTAGTACTGCGTGCAAAAAAAGAGGAAGTTAGTTGATTAATTGGGTTTAAAACCTATCGACTCTTCGAGGGTCATTAAGGTTGCATATGACCTGTTTACCTCTCAGTGTATATACCCTGTGATACTTGTACCTCTCGGTGTGTATATCCTTAAATTCAGTTTGCCGGCCTTATTCACTGTGGGAAAGTGTAATTAATGTGTTGTTAGTGTCATGCATTAGTATAAATGTTATGTTTCTCGGTATCTTGTGTTTTGAAATGTGATTGTGGGACCTGTCAGTTCTTTCGTTCATAATGGAATAAAGTAACGCATGGGGCTTACATGGACTGGCGATGCTGAAAGTTCAAGTTTACAATGTTTAGTCTGTAGTGAGGTTCTAGCTTACAGCTGTCTGAAGTTCTTTTATTTATGTCGCTACCTACAAACTAAACTCATAGAGATGAATCAGTTGATATTTTTTAAACCTAACCTTGAAGAATCGTGATGAAATATAGATTACTAGACTCATACATTGGGTCTTGGAAGGACGCACTACGAGCGTGATACCGTTGCCAACTTCAATCTTGATAAAAGCAAAGGCTGCCAGACACAATCACTGACAATGTATGCCTACAGGTTAAAAAAAAAAGACATTGTAAAGGTTATGCTCTGGTATAAAAAATCGTATAAAATGGTATAAAATACCGATGATTAAAAAAGACACCATGGAGCTGAACTCTTCTCTAGGCTGAGGGATTGATCACCTCAAATATGGATTGATTACATCGTCTTAATTTCACTACTACACTTGTTGCCTCTACATTTGACTCAAGAAGCCTACTCTGTAGGTGACACCTTTCAGCAATAAAGATATCAAACTGCTGCACGTGTATCTTAATCAATAATCCCTATCTCTAACCCCACAGTGCCTCGCCGCATTGATAGACTGTCAGAAAAGATTCTCTGCCAGCTAGTCAGGCATATCAAAAACAGCAAATTTTACTCACTCCAAATTGACGAGATCACGGATGCTGCAAATCTGACCAACCTCTGGTTTACGATCATTACTTGTATTTTTTTGTCGATCCCTTGTCACTAGTAAAACAGGAAACATAAAATTTTACTTTAATCGACTGGAAGCGCTGCACCCATGGAGCGATATCAGTGACAGAGAAGCATAAGGGACGTGTAGCTCACATCAGAAAAGTCGTTTTGTCAGTTTCTGTACACAGAGAGACCTCTGCCGATAAAAACATGCCAGATGAGCTTACGTCAGCGCTCAATATTTGGTGAAAATGGTACACTTCATCAAAGATGGTTCGCTAGATTCTAGGATTTTTGCAACTATGTGCAATGAAAGGAGCAGCGAACATGAGACACACCTGCACAAAGCTTTTTGAATCGAGATGGAAAGATCAACAATTATTTGTCTTTTTTCCTGCATGGAGAAGACTGATTACAAAAACCAGTATACCTGCCAGACATTTCTTCGGCTTTGAATGAACTAAATTTTAGTTTCGAGGGTGTCAGCGCCACCAAGCTGTGTTAATGTGAACCCTCTTCAGTGTTTTCCAACGTTACAAGAATTCATCGAAACAAATGAAACTGTGTTGGATGAAAATTTGAAAGACCTCACAATCGAACATAAGAAAGGAGGAACACTGCAGCAGGCGTATTGGCCCATTCTAGGCAGGTCCTTCTCACACCCAAACCCACTAACAAAAATATTTGCCCAGCCAATTTTCAATGCCACCCATTGAATAAGCTTTGATAATCCTATTAAGTCATGTGCATGTCCCACTCAAACCCAACCCTTCTCACTCGAGTATTTTACCCCAGGATCCGGCCTCAGAATTGGATATACAATCAATCTGAAGTTTCTCCCCTTGTCTCACACTAGTCATTTCACGACCAGGAGCAAATAATGGAGTTAGCATCTAATGGGTGAATGCAAAAAACAATTCAAACGAAAACCACTTGTAATTTTCTGGACACAAGTCATGGAAGAGTATCCGGACTTATCCAAACGGGCCTTGAGGGTATTGACGGTCTTTACACGACGTTCTTATGCCAGGCCAGTTTTTCTGTGCACAGAGCAGCGAAGACAAAGTATCGTCAGAGGATGGATGCTGAAAATGATCTATGATTAAAACTGTCGCCAACTGTTCTCAATTTTAATTGACCTTAGTACTGAAATGCAGTCCTGTCCACCGCACTGATGAGTAAGCATTAACATACGTCTGAACACTATATTTTTTTACTGACATAATTCTTCTTAACAGTTACATTATCATTCATATTCATAATAAGTCATATCGTTGGATGTTTGAAATATGCATGATTATCCCTTAGTAAAGCTATAAACACAATGTTTGTATAACAAAGGTGATGGACGTGCGTCATGGTGCGTGCCTTTGTAAACACATATCGAGTGATAAAGGTGGAGGGAGGAGGGAGGGAAGGAGGGGGGATGACGCGGACTCAGTGGAAGGTTGGAAAGGGGGTGCGTGATCCAAAATTTTTTGGGAACCAATGGTATCAGCCATGATTATATTCCGTAAATGTTTGTATAGCATACTGGCAGTTGTTAAAATTTGATTGTTTCGTAAATACCCAATACATAATTGTGTGTCTGTGGCTTGGCGTGTTAACTGACACGTTTTGCGACTCAGGGCATTCGTAACTTGGTGTCTCTCTAAATAGGTGTGCTTTTAAGCTGGGCCTTTTTTAATTTGCGGCGTTCTGGGGCGTTTCTAGCTTAAGGCATTTGTACCATGGGACCTTTATAATATGGGACGTTTGTATTTTGGAATGTCTGTAGCATTGGCGTAAATATAAAGTTAATATATAGAAAAAATATCAATCTAGTCAAATATTTCTTAACCGGGAATGAAACACTCACGAAATATTTATAGGCGTAAGAACATCTCAACTGAGTGAGAAAGAAAATGAAAGTTGGAAAGAAGGAAGAAGAAGAAGAAGAAAGGTGATGGAGATAGAGGAGTGGGTGGTGGAGACAAGAGTGGGTGGTGGAGACAGGAGTGGGTGGTGGAGACAAGAGTGGGTGGTGGAGACAGGAGTGGGTGGTGGAGACAGGAGTGGGTGGTGGAGACAGGAGTGGGTGGTGGAGACAGAGGAGTGGGTGGTGGAGACAGAGGAGTGGGTGATGGAGACAGAGGAGTGGGTGGTGGAGACAGAGGAGTGGGTGGTGGAGACAGAGGAGTGGGTGATGGAGACAGAGGAGTGGGTGGTGGAGACAGAGGAGTGGGTGGTGGAGACAGAGGAGTGGGTGATGGAGACAGAGGAGTGGGTGGTGGAGACAGAGGAGTGGGTGATGGAGACAGAGGAGTGGGTGGTGGAGACAGAGGAGTGGGTGATGGAGACAGAGGAGTGGGTGGTGGAGACAGAGGAGTGGGTGATGGAGACAGAGGAGTGGGTAGTGGAGACAGGAGTGGGTGGTGGAGACAGGAGTGGGTGGTGGAGACAGAGGAGTGGGTGGTGGAGACAGAGGAGTGGGTGGTGGAGACAGAGGAGTGGGTGGTGGAGACAGAGGTGTTTTTGGTGGAGAGGGAAGAGAGTGTGACGTCATGTAGCGTCTGTGGCTCGCCGGGACCACCAACTGAGAGGGAACACGGGTAGGGAGACATCATGCACACCTGGGACCACCAGCTGAGCGGGACCACAGGTAGGAAGGCACTTGTACACCTGGGACCACCAACTGAGAGGGACCACAGGTATGACCCACCATGCGCACCCACACACACCAATCAACACGGATATAACTTTGGCACCTCACTGACTTATGTACTCTCTCAGGTGGTGGTGGTGGGCAGCAGATGGTGGGTGGCAGGTGGTGGTGGGTAGCCATGCGTGGCAGGACGCTGCCTGCCAGGGGCCGAAGGAGGAGACTGCAGGTGCTCATGCCTCGTCAAATCAGTCAGACTATTACTGTTCTCACCTCCACATTGCCATCACAACTTGGCTGGTCAGTCAAAGTTTCAGAAACTTTACAGTTCCTCTTCACAAAGAGTGTTTCTGTAGTGAAATTTTGCATCCGCTAAGCGAAAAAAAAAAGAAAAATCCTGGGCAACTAATACAGTTATTGTTTATTTCGATTTTTAATGACTATTTCTCCACTTGCTCTTACAGGCAGTTTACATTTTATTGTGCACAATATTGATCTGGTCTCGGCAGGGAGGTGCCTTCACTCTGGTCTAGTACTTTTGATTCGAATAATTGGAGCTACCCTCCTCTTCCCTAGATCAAATCTAAATACATCCCGTTCCTCAGGTCAAAGTATTGGTATCAGTAAATATCGGCCATTTTTACGGTAACTATCGATATAGTCAAAAAAACGACCGATACCAGCCGATACCTTTTAATATTAATATTGCATATTTACTTAAAAATATCAACATTAACACTACCTTACGTCTGTGAGAGTTGCTCACACACACATACACACACACACACACACACACACACACACACACACACACACACACACACACACACACACACACACACATATATATATATATATATATATATATATATATATATATATATATATATATATATATATATATATGTCGTGCCGAATATGTAAAACTGGTCAATTAGCAAGAACTCATTTAAAATTAAGTCCTTCCTGAAAATTTCTCTTACACGTTTAAAGATATATTTTTTTCATTAATGTTAATGTAAAGATTTTTAATTTTGCACCAAAAGAATCCTAGAAAACTTACCTAACCTTATTATAACAAGACCAATTTATTTTAGCCTAACCCAACTAAATATATTTTAAATACGTTTACAATAATTTAGTGCTAAACAAACACAATCAAATATATTTTTTTCGTTAGGTTCAGAATGATTTTGGCGACATTATTGCATACACAAATTTTCACTTGTCCTATATGGCAAGATGAGCGTTGCTATTTAAGACAAGATGGCAAGTTCTGCCTATTCGGCACGACATATATATATATATATATATATATATATATATATATATATATATATATATATATATATATATATATATATATAGGTAAAACTGGTCAATTAGCAAGAACTCATTTAAAATTAAGGCCTTTCTGAAATTTTCTCTTATACGTTTAAAGATATATTTTTTTCATTTATGTTAAAGTAAAAATTAATAATTTGGTATCAACAGAACCTTAGTAAACTTACCTAATCTTATTATATAACAAGCGCAATTTGATTTAGCCTAATCCAACTAAATATATTTTAGATAAGTTTACAATAATTTAATAATAAACAAACACAATGAGATATATTTTTTTCGTTAGGTTCTGAATGATTTTTGCGAAATTATTGTATACACAAATTCTCGCTTGCCATATTCGGCAAGAAATGCATTGTTATTCAAGCCAAAAATCACAACTTTTACTTATTCGGCACGACACATACACACACACATACACACGCACACACACACACACACACACACAAACACACACACAAACACACACACAAACACACACACACACACACACACACACACACACACACACACACACACACACACACACACACACACACACGCACACACACACACACACACACACACACACACACACACACACACACACACACACACACACTGCAAGAAGGCGTTTGACACAGTTCCACACAAGAGATTGGTGCAAAAACTGGAGGACCAAGCAGGGATAACCGGGAAGGCACTACAATGGATCAGGGAATACTTGTCAGGAAGACAGCAGCGAGTCATGGTACGTGGCGAGGTGTCAGAGTGGGCACCTGTGACCAGCGGGGTCCCGCAGGGGTCAGTCCTAGGACCAGTGCTGTTTCTGGTATTTGTGAACGACATGACGGAAGGAATAGACTCTGAGGTGTCCCTGTTTGCAGATGACGTGAAGTTGATGAGAAGAATTCACTCGATCGAAGACCAGGCAGAACTACAAAGGGATCTGGACAGGCTGCAGACCTGGTCCAGCAATTGGCTCCTGGAGTTCAATCCCACCAAGTGCAAAGTCATGAAGATTGGGGAAGGGCAAAGAAGGCCGCAGACGGAGTACAGTCTAGGGGGTCAGAGACTACAAACCTCACTCAAGGAAAAAGATCTTGGGGTGAGTATAACACCAGGCACATCTCCTGAAGCGCACATCAACCAAATAACTGCTGCAGCATATGGGCGCCTAGCAAACCTCAGAACAGCATTCCGACATCTTAATAAGGAATCATTCAGGACCCTGTACACCGTGTACGTTAGGCCCATATTGGAGTATGCGGCACCAGTTTGGAACCCACACCTAGCCAAGCACGTGAAGAAACTAGAGAAAGTGCAAAGGTTTGTAACAAGACTAGTCCCAGAGCTAAGAGGTATGTCCTACGAGGAGAGGTTAAGGGAAATCAACCTGACGACACTGGAGGACAGGAGAGATAGGGGGGACATGATAACGACATACAAAATACTGAGAGGAATTGACAAGGTGGACAAAGACAGGATGTTCCAGAGATTGGACACAGTAACAAGGGGACACAGTTGGAAGCTGAAGACACAGATGAATCACAGGGATGTTAGGAAGTATTTCTTCAGCCACAGAGTAGTCAGTAAGTGGAATAGTTTGGGAAGCGATGTAGTGGAGGCAGGATCCATACATAGCTTTAAGCAGAGGTATGATAAAGCTCACGGCTCAGGGAGAGTGACCTAGTAGCGATCAGTGAAGAGGCGGGGCCAGGAGCTCGGACTCGACCCCCGCAACCTCAACTAGGTGAGTACACACACACACACACACACACACACACATATATATATATATATATATATATATATATATATATATATATATATATATATATATATATATATATATATATATATATATATATATATACATATTCTCCATGGGGAAGTGAAACAGAATTCATCCTCCGTAAGCCATGCGTGTCGTAAGAGGCGACTACAATGCCGGGAGCAAGGGGCTAGTAACTCCCCTCCAGGTGTAACACTTCATGATGATACCTACGACAGTATTCTGAACGTGAAAAACATAAGTGTTTTAAAAATGAACCCTCACTGTTACACCATTCTCTTTTTTCTCAAGTACTTCTGGCAGTTTGGCAGACATACAGATGATGATCATACAAAATGTGGTCAGCTCTATGGTCATTTTCTTGAAGATCATGTGCTTAATTATCCACTTATCGAGGAACATAGAGATAGATAATATAATACTCAATGTGATAAGTCAAGGTATCTTATTCATGAAAATAAAATATCAGACATATTAAACAAACATCCTAAATTTGCTTATACAGTCAATTGTAGATGTAAGCCCAGCTGCATTCCTGTTAACCCTTTTGGGGCCTAGTTCCTACGCCTTTCGTGTAACCATATGTTCTTGCACTACCGTCCACTGGATGGATATGGGATATTTGACAGTAGCAGGCCCTGCGGAAGGTACCTCACAGCAGCATTAGGCGCTGCCGAAATATTCCACAAAAGTAGGAGGCGCTGCAGAAGGTACCTCACAACAACAGGAGGCCCTGCATAAATATTTTACAACAGGAGGAGGCGCTGCAGAAGGTACCTTACAGAAACAGGAGGTCCTGCAGGCACAGATATGTGACCTGGGCATGAGGAACACCCGCAGCAACAGGATGACTTGTAGCTTAGTGGGTGAGTGTCCCGCTTACAACCGAAAGAACCCGGATTCGATTACCGGGTGGGTAAGTCCCCTTACGTACACCTGCCTCTCCTATTCACCTAGAACTAAACAGACATCTGGTAGTTTTGTGGGATGTCGCGGATCGTACCCGATGAATGACAAGAAGGACTCTAACGAAAATAAGTCACAATACTTTGTTTTCCTACTAATACAACTGCTACTATTACAACTACTACTACTACTACTACTACTACTACTACTACTACTACTACTATTACTACTAATAATAATAACTCAAAGTTTTCTCTAAGCTCATCCTTCATGATGAACATTAAAATGTCCTTCATGATGTTGGTAACGTCAGGGTTATCAGGCAGCAAACTTACCATGTGCACTATTCTGGCTGAACTGCTCTGTAAACTAGAAGAGTTTTGGTCGGTGTGTGATTCTAGAAAGGTATCTCCCTGAATTCCATAACCCCAGCCTCATCTACCTCAATAAAAGGAACAAAAACAGTCAGGGGCGGTCATAAAATTCTAATGCAGAAAAATACATAAATATATATGTGTGTGTATATGTGTATGTTTATGTACCAACTGTATATATGGATGTGCTCATCCATACAAATATATGTTTGTATGCGTGTGCTTTAATATACATGTGCATGTGTGCATATGTTTGCATGTGCAGATGTATACTTGTGCATCTAACAGCATAAGAACTAATGGACACTGTAGCAGGTTTATTGGACCATGCTCGGTGTTTTTCATATTTTTCACTGTGGTATATATATATATATATATATATATATATATATATATATATATATATATATATATATATATATATATATATATATATATATATGTGTGTGTGTGTGTGTGTGTGTGTGTGTGTGTGTGCGTGCGCGCGTATGTACTCACCTAGTTGAGGTTTCAGGGGTCGAGTCCAAGCTCCTGGCCCCTCCTGTGTATGTGTGTATACGTGCGCGCACGCCATGTATATGTATGCTTGTGTATGTGCTATGTATACGTGCACATATGTACGTGTACTTAGATATACAAGTTTTATCATACAAAACGAGACTATAGCTGAACCCATTAACTGTAATAATGTTACAGAATCACCTGACGATACTCGGCGGATGATTTCCGTAGAGTTTTGAGTCTTCCAATAATAATAACAATAATAATAATAATAATAATAATAATAATAATAATAATAATAATAATAATAATAATAATAACAATAATAATAATATTTATTTCTACGAGTACATAATACAACTATTATAAACCTTGCTGACCTCACTGACATACTATATAGAAAGTCCCAGGTTATGACTAAGATGCTGCCTCTGTGCTCGACTGAAGCCTACTGTGTACACCACACGTTTGGGAATAAAAATACCTAACCGTTGCAGATATGTTTTACTTATTAACCCGTCCTTCGTTATGTAGAGCATTTCAGGCAATTTGGGTTAATCTTGTTTCCCAGGATGCGACCCACAACAGTCGTCTAACACCTAGGTACCTACTTACTGCTAGGTGAAGATGGGTAGCAAACATAAGAAAACATGCCCAACGTTTCACTCGTGACAGGATCCCCAGACCCTCAATGTGTGAGCTGAGGGTCACTATGAAACCGTTCTTTAAGTAGGATAAATCAGCATTCAAAGTTTGAAGTCAGTCAGAAGAAGCTTTATCAAGTTATCGAAATGGTCTATATAACACTGACTACATGAAACCTAAATATGCCAACAGTTGAATAAACTTTCCCTAGTACAGGACACGATCGATGAAAATTTGAAGCCGGTCGGAATAGGCGTTCTCGAGATATAAATGAAAATTCTGAAAGGAAAAAAAAAAAAAAAAAAAAAACAGACCACCTAACGAAAAAACACCTTTTATCTAAGCTTATTTACTATTTGTCCATTATATTTTCTCGCTCTTTTCCAAAAGAATTTTTTTTACGTTTAAGGCATACTTTTTTTTTTACAACAGTTTTGAGGGCATACAGATATCATGCGCACATAAAAGTACATTACAGTTTGCAGAATTACCCAAGAATAACCCAATAAACTCAAACACTGAGATTTATTTTTGATCAGAAGGGACATTTTCTGATTATTTCACAGCCACCAATTTGCTTAATAAAATTCGTACACTAAAACTTGAACAACCTTAAATCAAAGCAAAGATTCCTTTGAAGAAAACATACCAATCGAACAGGAGATTAATTCCAGTTATTCCACAGAACCCAACAAAACTTGAACCTAGAGAACCTAACCCCCCGGGAGGGGGCAAAAAGAACGTTTCAACCATTTCAAAAGATGCATCAACAATTAAAAATTAATGCCTTCAGAATTGAAATTAAGATTACGACAATACAAATATAGCACGAGGACTTAAGAGGTCACAGAGTGGCACTCTGTGACCTCTTTAAAAAGAAATCCAAATATTTTTCCTCGAAGCCTGGGAGGTTTTCAGACTGTATCCGAGGAAGAGTAAGATAAGTCCAGACCCTTGTGTCAAGAACCTTCTTCAGAAGACGTTCTACACATATTTAATAAAGAAAACGATACTATATCATTTTGATAGTGCGTAAGTTGTATGCAGCGATAATGTAAATTTAGTTCTATAGTAATTCACTATTATATCTAAGTTATAAACTTGCATGATATTGTGATTATATATATATATATATATATATATATATATATATATATATATATATATATATATATATATATATATATATATATATATATATATATATATATATATATAAAATTGTAGGGTTGCGGAGTCCCGTGGGTTAGAGTGGCATGTGTGATTTTCGCTCACCATGAGGCGGGTCAAAACGACATGAGTTCGAATCCTCGGCTAATCGTAGTGTTGTTGTTTATTAATACCACTCATTCGTGGTTACAATAATATATATATATATATATATATATATATATATATATATATATATATATATATATATATATATATATATATATATACTGCTCGTGAGGCTAGTACACCAAACGGGGAGTAGAATGAGATTAGCTCAGAGGCACCCACACCACCGGATGTCCTCGGGTCAAGGTAAAACACCTAGCTCAGCTGGGTGCTTGATTCTTGTAGGATTGCGTGGTCCCGTGGGTTAGAGCGTCATGTGTAAATTTCGCTCGCCATGAGGAAAATAGGAGGCTGAAGCTTTCCCCAGATGGTTTGGGAGTGAGTGTGAAATGGTTGGAGCTGGTGAGGAAAAGGATACCAACAGTGAGCTAAAGAGTTGCAGCCGCTTTAAGTGGCAAGTGGTTCACAGTTCAGGAAGAAGGAAGATAAGGAAGGTTAATAGAGATGTGATGGTCGGAAATCGATTCTCTGTTCTCCACGACGAGTGTACCTCAGTGGTTAGTGAGGTTAAAGGTACCGCTGACTCCCCTGCTAATCAAGGTAAGCATATTCTAATTGTAGGAGATTCTCAAGTAAGACATATGGACTGTGCTTTTTGTAACATATAGAAAGGTCAGACAGAGGGTGTGTCTCCCAGGAGCTGGTGTTAGTGACATAGTCAGCAGGTTGGACAATATTATGTCAGGTAATAGGAACAAGCCCATTATCTGTCTTAGTGCTGGTGGAAATGACATCAGGAAGGGCAGGAGACAGGAGCTGCTGGATAAGTACAGGTCAGCCATAGAAGTTGTCAGCTCTAAGGGATGGATCCCAATCATATGTAACATCTTGCATAGAAGAGGAGTGGGCAATGAATGGATGTCTAGGGCAATTGGTATAAATTACTGGCTAGACAGGTACTGCAAGGAACTTGCAATCCCATTCATTGATAACTGGGACAAATTCTATGGCAAGCATATCATGTATGCAAGGGATGAGGTTCATCTCTCTTGGGTTGGAGTGGTTGCATTAGCCAATTCGATTGAGGGGGTCATTGATGACTTGTCTAGGAATTTAAACTGATAGATTATAGAGGTATGGGTGTTTGTGGGAAACAATCAGGCTGCAGTATTAGGGTTGAAAAAATCAGATATTACCAAGATACCCCAGGGTATGTTTAAAAGACAATATTCAAAATAAAGTTGCTAGTAAAGGCAAATCAATTGCTCAGCAAACAAAGATAGTAGAGGGCATCGAGTGACTAGCTCCGTTAAGGTTTACCATACAAATAGTAGGAGTCTAAGAAATAAGATAGATGAGCTAAGATTACTTGCAAGTGCATGTAATATAGATATTATTGCTATAACAGAGACCTGGTTCAACTTGAAAGATAGAGAAATGTCTTCTGAATGCAACATACAGGGTTATAAACTATTCCACACTGATAGGGTCAACAGGAAGAGTGGTGGAGTGGCGATGTATGTCAGAGATAATTTAAATTGTTGTGTTAGACAAGATGTAAGATTAGAAACATCGGACACAGAATCTGTTTGGATACAGTTTCTCGAAGGTCGTGAAAAATTAATTTTGGGTGTGATTTATAGTCCCCCAAACTTTCATAGGGAGTGTGGTAGGCTGCTATGGGACTAAATTCATAAGGCATCTAGATATGAAAATGTTGTGTTAATGGGAGATTTTAACTTTAGACAAATTGATTGGAACAATGTGACAGGAAATCTTGAGTCTAGTGAGTTTCGTGATACGGTTTAAGACTGCTTTTTAAAACAGTTTGTGGCGGAACCAACTAGGGGAGGCAATCTGCTTGACTTGGTTCTTGCCAACAACGAATCACTAGTTAATAGTCTTGAGGTTAGTGATGAGCTTGGGGAAAGCGATCACAAATCACTTAGTTTCACTATATCATGGAATTACCCAGATAACTGCAATAAAGTCGCTGTCCTAGATTTCCGCTTGGCCGACTTCATGGGTATGAGAAATTACCTTTGTGGGCTAAACTGGGACGGCCTTACTATGTGACAGGTAGGTAGGGTTGGCTGCCAATATGACGTATTTCAGAGCATAGTGCTGGCTGCCCAGACGACTTTTGTCCCGAGTAGGGAAATTAGATCTAACAAAAATTATCCAAAATGGATAAACAATAGAGTAAAACATCTCACAAGAGAGGCATATATAGGCGTATCAAAAGAGGGGAAGGGGAGTTAAGAAGTCAATATATTCAACTGAAGAAAGAAATAATAAAAAAAAAGAAATAAGAAAAGCAAAAAGGGATTATGGGGCTAAAGTCACAAGGGATTCGAAGATTAACCCAAAAGAGTTCTTTCAGGTATACAGAAGTAAGATTAGGGACAAAATAGGCCCACTTAAGAGTAACTCAGGTCAGATCACTGACAGTGATAAGGAAATGTGTGAACTTTTCAATACCTACTTCCTCACAGTTTTTACTCAGGACGATACTAGCGAAATTCCAGAAATAATAAATTATGTAGAACAGGACGATAATAAACTATGCCCATTTAGGGTAGTGATGTGGTCCTAAGACAAATTGAGAAATTAAAACCTAAAAAATCCCAGGCCCTGATGAACTATTTGCAAGGGTTTTAAAGGAATGTAAAGAAGAACTTAGCATATCTTTGGCTAATCATTTCAATATATCACTACAAACTGGAATAGTGCCAGACAAGTGGAAAATGGCAAATGTAATACCTATTTACAAGGCAGGTGACAGGTCCTTAGCTTCGAACTATAAACCAATAAGCCTTACCTCCATAGTCGGTAAATTTATGGAATCAATAATTGCCGAAGCAATTCGTAGCCATCTTGAAAGGCATAAATTGATTAATGAATCTCAGCACGGTTTTACAAAGGGGCGTTCCTGTCTTACGAATTTATTAACTTTCTTCACTAAGGTATTTGAGGAGGTAGATCATAGTACTGAATATGATATTGTGTATATGGACTTCAGTAAGGCTTTCAATAAAGTTCCACATTAGAGGCTGTTGAGAAAACTAAAGGCGAAGAAATTTCTTTCTGGGAAGAGGCATGGTTCACAAACAGGCAGCAGAGAGTTTGCATAAATGGGGAGAAATGAGAATGGGGACACGTTACAAGCGGTGTTCCACAGGGCCCGTTGTTGTTCACAATCTACATAAACGACATAGATGAGGGAATAAATAGCGACATAAGCAAATTTGCTGATGACACCAAAATAGGCCGTCCAATTCATTCTAATGAGGACATTAGAGCACTCCAGGATGATTTGAATAGACTGATGCAGTGGTCGGAGAAGTGGCAGATGCAGTTTAATATACACAAATGCAAAGTTCTAAATGTTGGACAGGAAAATAACCATGCCATATATAAACTAAATAATGTAGATCTTAATATTACGGATTGCGAAAAGGATTTAGGAGCTCTGGTTAGCAGTAATCTAAAACCAAGACAACGGTGCATAAGTGTTCGCAATAAAGCTAACAGAATTCTTGGCTTCACAGCAAGAAGTATAAATAATAGAAGTCCTCAGGTTGTTCTTCAACTCTATATATCTTTGGTTAGGCCTCAGCTAGATTATGCTGCACAGTTTTGGTCACCCTATTACAGAATGGATATAAATGCATTGGAAAACGTACAAAGTTTATCCCATGTATCAGAAATTTTCCCCATGAGGATAGACTGAGGACCCTGATTCTGCACTCTCTAGAAAGGGGATACGATTGAGGTGTATGAATGGAAAACAGGAATTAATAAAGGGGATGTAAATATCGTGCTAAAAATATCTAACATAGACAGGACTCGCAGCATTGGTTCTAAATTAGAAAAATTCAGTACCGTCATAGAAGTTAAGACGTTGTGTAGTTTTAAAAATAGGTTGGATAAATACATGAGTGGGTGTGAGTTGGACCTGACTAGCTTGTGCTACTAGGTAGGATGCCGTGTCTGACCTCACACAAGGCATTAGTCTAAACCGGTGGGAGAATTGGACCTGCCTCGCAGAGGCCAGTAGGCCTGTTGCAGTGTTCCTTCTTTCTGATATATATATATATATATATATATATATATATATATATATATATATATATATATATATATATATATATATATATATATATATATGCATATATATATATATATATATATATATATATATATATATATATATATATATATATATATATATATATATATATATATATATATATATATATACATATATATATATATATATATATATATATATATATATATATATATATATATATATATATATATATATATATATATATGCAATAAGATCACAGTAAACAGGTGATTTTAGAATATGCAAAACAACCACTGTCAAAGAATAGAGAATTCCAAGCGCTTTCGTGACTACTCACATTATCAAGGCATTCTCTATTCTTTCACAGTGGTTGTTTTGCATATATATATATATATATATATATATATATATATATATATATATATATATATATATATATATATATATATATATATATATATATATATATATATATATGCAAAACAACCACTCACATTATCACATATTTCCTTGATAATGTGAGAAATCACGAAAGCGCTTGGAATTTCACTATTCTTTCACAGTGGTTATTTTAAGAAGAACATAAGAAAAAATAAAAATATATATATCTTTAAAAGTATAAGAGAAAATTTTCAGAAAGAACTTAATTTTAAATGAGTTCTTGCTGACCTATATTACCTATTCGGCAGAACACAATATAATGGGATTTTGATCGAGGGAGCTCCTGCTAACCTAACCTTTGTCTTATCAAGCGTGAATATCTCCACTTCCAGAAGGACTGTATGACCCATACAACAATTGCAACAACAATAATAATAATTATAATAATTGTAAAAATAAAAATAATTACGATAATTATAATAATAATAATAATGACAATAAAATAATAATAATAATAATTGTAAAAATAAAAATAATTACGATAATCATAATAATAATAACAATGACAATAAAATAATAATAATAATAATAATAATAATAATAATAATAATAATAATAATATTTAACCCAAGCAAGTTAATCTTGTGATTTCCAGGCGCCGTCGACACTGACAGCGACTCTGGATGACTCTTAAGCGCAGAGCTACACACAGTATATAGGAGATATATATAATTTATGTCCTCTCAGCAGGTGGTGGTTAGACCATTATTATCCCCACTGGTGAGGAACCACGTGCAGTATATATAATGAGTCAGGTGTGTATCTCTGTGTATACACACTGAGAGGTGTGTATCTCTGTGTATACACACTGAGAGGTGTGTATCTCTGTGTATACACACTGAGAGGTGTGTATCTCTGTGTATACACACTGAGAGGTGTGTATCTCTGTGTATACACACTGAGAGGTGTGTATCTCTGTGTATACACACTGAGAGGTGTGTATCTCTGTGTATACACACTGAGAGGTGTGTATCTCTGTGTATACACACTGAGAGGTGTGTATCTCTGTGTATACACACTGAGAGGTGTGTATCTCTGTGTATACACACTGAGAGGTGTGTATCTCTGTGTATACACACTGAGAGGTGTGTATCTCTGTGTATACACACTGAGAGGTGTGTATCTCTGTGTATACACACTGAGAGGTGTGTATCTCTGTGTATACACACTGAGAGGTGTGTATCTCTGTGTATACACACTGAGAGGTGTGTATATCTGTGTATACACATTGAGAGGTGTGTATCTCCGTGTATACACACTGAGAGGTGTGTATCTCCGTGTTATACACTGTGAGGTGTGTATCTCCGTGTATACACACTGAGAGGTGTGTATCTCTGTGTATACACATTGAAAGGTGTGTATCTCCGTGTATACACACTGAGAGGTGTGTATCTCCGTGTTTTAGACTGTGAGGCGTGTATCTCCGTGTTTTAGACTGTGAGGCGTGTATCTCCGTTGTTTAGACTGTGAGGCGTGTATCTCCGTGGTTTAGACTGTGAGGCGTGTATCTCCGTGGTTTAGACTGTGAGGTGTGTATCTCCGTGTTTTAGACTGTGAGGTGTGTATCTCCGTGTTATAATCTGTGAGGTGTGTATCTCCGTGTTATAATCTGTGAGGTGTGTATCTCCGTGTTATAATCTGTGAGGTGTGTATCTCCGTGTTATAATCTGTGAGGTGTGTATCTCCGTGTTATAATCTGTGAGGTGTGTATCTCCGTGTTATACACATTGAAAGGCGTGTATCTCAGCGTATACACACTGAGAGGTGTGTATATGTGCATACACACTGAGAGGTATCTTTGTGTATACACACTGAGTGGTGTGAGTCTTTGTGTATACCAACCGAAAGGTGTATATATTGGTGTAAATACAACGAGAAGTGTGAATCTTTGTATCTATACACTAAGATGAGAATCTTCGAGTAAATATACAGATAGGTATGTTTCTTTGCATTTACTCTATGAGGTTGTATCTTTGTGCATATACACCGAAATGTGTATATTTGTGTATATATACACAGATGTATTTATCTTTGTGTATAAATATTGAACGGTGCGTATCTCTGTGTATATGTCAACGGAAGGGACACCAGCTGGGGTTGCATCACTGCCCAACGGCCAGCTGAGGTCAGTTCAAATACAGGAACCATTGTGTGTGGATATGGCGCTGCTCTCTCTCTCTCTCTGTCCACATTATCTTTGTACAATAAACAGCAGAAACTGCCTCGTCTTTTCACTCTCCGCCATTCTGGTGAACACGTGCGTGCCCGGATAGTAGGCATAACATATATCTGCTGAAGAGGATCCCAGCAGGGGGTCGAAAGATACAGATCAATGGTAAGCGACAGCCACATGACGCTTTAACCATAGGACCATCCAACCCTGTGATTTAAAGCATCATGTGGTTCTCGCTTACCATGAGGCAGGCCAGTACAACATGGGTTCGAATCCTTGGCTAGCGCAGTGTTGTTACTGATCAATACCACTCGTCCGTGATTACAATAATTATATATATATATATATATATATATATATATATATATATATATATATATATATATATATATACATATATATGTATGTGTGTGTGTGTGTGTGTGTGCGTGTCATGCCGAATAAGTAAAACTTGCGATTCTGGCTTAAATATCAACGTTCTTCTTGCCGAATAAGGCAAGCGAAAATTTGTGTACGCAATAATTTCGCAAAAAACATTCTGAACCTAACGAAAAAAAATATATTTCATTGTGTTTGTTTATTATTAAATTATTGTAAACTTATCTAAAATACATTTATTTGGATTAGGCTAAATTAAAGTGCGCTTGTTATAATAAGGTTAGGTAAGTTTTTTAAGGTTCTTTTGGTATAAAATTATTATTTTTTTACAATAACATAAAAAAATGCTAAGGATCAGAAGCCTGAGCTTGATACCACCTGCAGCTCACAAGACTGCCATCCCCACGAGCCCCTTTGGGGCGGGGCAGATGGCAGACCAGAGGCCTAGCTTCTCCCTACGAGCCACGTGGGGGCGGAGACTGTGGCTAGGCCTGGGGACAGTTGGCCCCAAAGATGAGGGGGTACTTGTACCTCCTCCCATGGGAGGCTTAAGTCTCAAGACACTCCCCAGATAGGGAGCCAAGGCCGGGTCACCACTATTGGAAAAGACCCGGACCGGGAGAATACCGGAGAATAAAAAAAAATAACATTAATGAAAAAATATATCTAAACGTATAAGAGAAAATTTTAGAAAGGATTAATTTTAAATGAGTTCTTGCTAATTGACCAGTTTTACCTATTCGGCACGACATATATATATATATATATATATATATATATATATATATATATATATATATATATATATATATATATTTCTGTTCCAGCGGCTCAGTGCGGCTGTTCAATGGGGTAATGCCTGCTGTATTTTGGGCACACGCCCCAGCTCTGAGGAGCTGGATGAGATTTTCGCCTTATAATCGGTGACACACACGTAACAACATATACCGTATATGCCACCTTTATATCAACAATGTATCTCTTAAATCTTCTGTACCATATTATGTAATAAAATATTCCTATTGGTAAAATATATATATATATATATATATATATATATATATATATATATATATATATATATATATATATATATATATATATATATATATATATGAAAAGATGGGGTGGTAGGGGAAGTGGAATATTCAAACGGCTTCAGGAAGAAATCCAAATATTCTTCCTTGAAGCCTTTTTATCCACTTCTAAGAGGCTATGGATCCCACAATTTACACCAGAGGTGGGCCCCCATCCTATATGGGGATCAAAGTCTAGCGCAACCTGGACTCCAAGGTATTGGTCCAGTGTGGTGAGTTTGGTATAGCACTGCGTACCTTGTTCCAAGGTTCGTAAGTTCGAGTCTCCTTCAGCCAAAGATCAGTGTTTGTGTATATTTCGCCTGCTCTTGCGAATTCCTTGTATATATATATATATATATATATATATATATATATATATATATATATATATATATATATATATATATGAGAGAGAGCGTTGATTCTCACAGTCTGTTACAAAGTTATCCGGGGCCGGTACTGGGATACAAAAACATTCACTGTACGATACCGTGCAAGCACTCATGACACGAGCGCAGTTCCCCATTTCTTTTGGTGGTACGTTTTCTGTGAAGTCCACTACTTGCCACTAATGATTCCACTGCTCTCCCCTCCCCCTCGTGTATCCTCTCCGTATACCCAGATCCAGTGTAGCCTCTCCCCCCCCCCCTCCTTGTCTATCATTACCCTGTGCAACCTTCCTATATCCATGTGTAACCTTTCCCTGATTAGTCTTCCCGTGAAGGATTCTGAAAGGTTTTTTCAGGGGCCATCGTCCCCTGGTGGATCAAGGCCTAATCAACCAGACTGTTACATCTGGTTGCACGCAGTAAAACATACGAACCACAGCCTGGCTGGTCACGTTCCCGCTTGAAGACAAAAAGTTTGTTAGTAATTTTCCTTAAACACGAAGGACAGGCGCTGAAAAGTCAAAGGCACTTACCGAATTCTCTCTCATGGTACTCATGGCATCCCTGCTTTTTTACTGATGGTACTTTACGCCTTCTGCCAAGTCTCTTGCTTTCATACGGAGTGATTCTGATGGGGAAGTTTGGTACCAGTTCCTCCACGATTTTTCCAGTTGTAAATTGATGATATACATTTCTCGCTTAAGTTCCAGGAGTACCGTTCAGTGGACTTCATGTGTTCAGATGTTTCACTGAATGTATACGGGCACAGAAAGTTCTCTTTACGGTTTCTAGCTCAGCAATCTCGCCTGTCTTAATGGGGGGACATTAGTATACAGCAGTATTCCAGCCTGGAGAAAACGAGTGACTTGAGCAGTATCATCATTAGCTGAGCATTTATTGTCTTGAACGTTTTAGTTATCCAGCCTATCATTTTCCTTGTGATAGCGATAGCAAAATTATTGTGATCCTTGAAGGTAGGATTTTCTGAAATCATCACTGCCAAGTCTCGCACATGGAACTTTTCCTCTATTAAATGATCTGAGTATGCCCAGTTTATATTTTCTCCATTCTTCTGTAGTCAAGTAGCTGAAAATTGCACTCATTAAATATCACATTATTGTTTGAGGCCCACCAGAAGTCTTGGTTTATACCTACTTGAAAATTCATTGTCTTCGATGGGTGTCACTTTCGCAGAGATTCTAGTGTCATTAGCAAAGAATGTTACCATGCTATGACTGATGTCCTTGTCGGATACAAGAATGAGAAACAGAAGCGGGGCGAGTACTGTGCTTTGAGGAACAGTTTTTCACTGAGGCAGCTTCCAATTTCACTCTATATCCTATTACTACTCTAAGTTGTATTTGTTACGAAATTAATTAACCATTTGCCCAGTTTTCCATCTATTCCTTTTGCATACATTTTGCGTACCAACGCACCGTGGTCGTACGTGGTGAAGGCTTTTAAAAAATAAGTGTACACTACATCAGTATTTAGCTTATCTCCCAGTGCATCCATGACCATGTCGTAATGGTCTAGCAATTGTGAAAAGCAGGAGCGACTTGCTCCAAACCCACGCCATCCTATATTGTGCAACTGTTGCGATTCCATGTGACTGGTAATCTTGCTTCTTAGAACTAGTTGAAAGATTTTGATAATGTGTGACGTTAGCGATATTGATCTATAGTTTTTCACGATTGTCTTAATGCCACCTTTGTGAAGAGAGCAATATCAGTGGGTTTTAAAGACTGTGGGATGATACCAATATCCAAGCTCGATCTCCATAGAATACTAAAGGCCCAAGTGATTTTTTTTTTTTTGAGTTTGATGAATATGGAATTCCACGAGTCTAGGCTTGTAGCAGAATGCATGGTCAGGCTGTCGATGACTTCTTCAGTCAACCGGGTATATCGGCTGTGTTTTGAGTCTCAGCCATGAAAAACTCTTTCAGGTTGTCGATCTGTAGACTGTTGAGTGGTTGACTGAATAAAGTCGTATCGTAACTTCAGTGTTTATGTCATTTCCTCATTGTCATCAGTGTACATTCCATCTTTAGGTAAAAACCATATGCTGGATGTTTTTTCCTCCCCAAAGTTTACGTACAAGAAGAAATGTTTCGGATTTCTTCTAACGTCATTTGTGTTTTTTTTCCCTTTGCCTCTCTTGGACTCTTATAAGATACAATCAGTTTGTGCTTGTGTAACTTCCCCTTGTAAAACCTCTTGCATAACCTTTCCCTGCGTTCCCTACCCCTGTAACTTCCCCCCATCCCTATATACCTCCTTTCCCCTCCCCTCTATGTGACCTCTTTCTATATAGCATATCCCTATGTAACCTGCCTCTGTATAGCCTCACCCGGTGTAACTTCCCCGTGTACCATTTCGCTTGTAACCCCAGGGAATGGTTACATAAGACCCAACCATTATTCAGGGAAGGGAGACGGAGGACATTCATGTTGCTGAATGACTTGGTGCAAAAAACTGGAACTACCTTGGTTATCCTAGATCAAATTGACGCTGTTATATATCTAAAACATCATGTACCCACAAAACCATTTTTTTCTCTTAAACTGAATATACTGTTACATAAAGTAACAATCTCATCTTTAAATTCATCGGTAAATGCCTCTCATTTTAATCAAGAGATGTTTTAATCTATTTTTTATCCATTCAGGGTCATTTATATTTTATCTAGTTTTTCTATTAGAAATGTAAGTGACTTAGGCAGCTAGCAAGATTCTCTGGAAAATGTATACATGTATATTGCCAACCATCTCCACCACTCATCCGGTCTCCTTCACACATCCGAGTCGGGTCACCCCGATTGAGATCATTTCTTAGCTCCATACAGTCTGTGGTGTAAAAGTCTGGGATCTTAACGTTGCTACTGTTATTCTTCGAGATGTTGAAACTAAATGATTTGTGACTGCTTCCTCTGAGTTCTTCACTAGCCTTAAGATTACTGATGAAAGCTTCCTTGTTTATCAGAAACAAGTCAAAGAGGTTGTTTCCTCTTGTTGGTTCTATCACAGAGTGTTTTAGAAAGCGGTTTTGGACTATTTCTATTAAGTCGCTAGACTGGATTTTCTGTTAAATTCTTCCAACCAATTTAGCCTAGCTAGTTAAAATCTCCAAGAAGAACTACATTTACTTATCTAGATGTCTTACCAATTTCAACCCATAGAAGTTTACCGTGCTCGCTAAGTTTGGAGGTCCATATATCATCACATCTAATATTATCCTTTCATGACCTTCAGAAACTGTAGCCAGATAGACTCTGTCACCATCCATTCCACCTTTAAATCTTTTCTAATGCAACAATTAAAATTTTCCGTCATAAAACGCCTCTCTGCCATCTTTCTTGTTGATTACCGGTATGAAATAATTTATACCCCTGTATGTGGCATTCACTAGACATATCCTAATTTTTCAGATTGAACTAAGTCTCAGTTACTGCAATAATATCTTTGATTCTTACATATACAATTAATTTTAATTCGTCTATTTTATTTCGTTGATAAACTTTCAGTAGTGATTCTTGGAAGAACATAAATTTCTCTGTTCTTCTTCCTTATGTTAAAGGAGGTGGAAAATATAAAAGAACGTATCTTATGATGCGATATTTACTTTTTTTACGGTAGCCAGATAAGCCAGCGGAAGGCCTTGATCACATGGCTATGAGGTTCAGGTAGCAGGTCAGCATATGGCTAAGACCTACACCAGCAGAAACTTTTCCACCACCACCGCCTACCTGAGTCACTGTGGTCATACTTCTTCCCTTCTCCCACCATGCTAAGTGCTCTGGGGTGGAAGGTGTATGTACCTCGTAACCTGGCAAAGCAATTCTTACAAACATGAATTATAACTACCTTCTTCAAAATTCAATTATTCAAGTAGGAAATTTAGGCCACTAACATACTACTGTCAGATCTTGAAGTGAAGAGAACAGTTTGTGAGTTATGTTAATTGTTCTCCAAGAAACTTGCTTACATCAGGAGATTCACAAAACAAATGGCCTACACGTCAAGTTTTCCTTCTCCTCTACATTACATATTATCATAACTCAGACGTTAAGGTAAGTTTAACCTTACTGGCAACATATATTTATGCAGCATTAAGGTCTGCGCAGATGCGTAAAAATCAGAAATTTTAATTATAACATGTAAGCATTGTCTATAAATGTTTACCTACAAACTAATCGAGCGGAAAACAAGAGATGAACGAATGGAATATGTAGGAAAACTCTCCTCCATTATTTATGCCCAGAAAACTAATGTATGTATCATGAGCGACTTCAATCCTGCCTCAGGTACAAACATAAATAATGATGGCGAGAAAGCTATTAGCTGTATCTGGGGTGACTTCAAGGCTGTCCCTGGCTCAAACATATATATTTAAAATAGTGCTGACCGTCAGGATAAATGTCAGTATGTCCTCACTCGTATATACCAGAGATTCCTGACAAGACACTATTGTCAGACGTCCTGGTAAGGCACTACTGTCAGACTTCCTGACAAGACACTACTGTCAGACTTCCTGCTAAGACACTACTGTCAGACTTCCTGCTAAGACACTACTGTCAGACTTCCTGCTAAGACACTACTGTCAGACTTCCTGCCAAGACACTACTGTCAGACTTCCTGCTAAGACACTACTGTCAGACTTCCTGCTAAGACACTACTGCCAGACTTCCTGACAAGGCACTACTGTCAGACTTCATGGCAAGACACTACTGTCATCCTTCCTGGCAAGACATGACTGCTAGAGCTTCCTGGCAAGACATGGCTGCCAGAGCTTCCTGGCAAGACATGACTGCCAGAGCTTCCTGGCAAGACATGACTGCCAGAGCTTCCTGGCAAGACATGACTGCCAGAGCTTCCTGGCAAGACATGACTGCCAGAGCTTCCTGGCAAGACATGACTGCCAGAGCTTCCTGGCAAGACATGATTGCCAGAGCTTCCTGGAAAGACATGACTGCCAGAGCTTCCTGGAAAGACATGACTGCCAGAGCTTCCTGGAAAAACATGACTGCCAGAGCTTCCTGGAAAAACATGACCGGACCATGTAATGAATGCCTGCCACTTTACCTAAAGGTGTCTCCCATAACCACTTTCCAGTAACTGTAACAAAGTATGGGTTCTCTTCTAGTATTACCAGACGACCTTCTTAAGAGGAACAGACGAAGACAAGGTAAACAACAAGCGGCTTAAGATGAAAATTAGGCTGGAACTGCTATGGTGATAGACAAGATGTATGATACCTATATTTCTGATGTACCTTTCATGAGACTCGAGAGTTTCTTTTTTTACTTCTCGGAGCCATGCCCTGGGCCAGGCCTCTCTGGTGTTTGCCTAGTCCAGCAGTCTGTTACTGCTGGTGGCCCGCTGGCCCACATATTCATCACAGCCTGGTTGATCGGACACTTGGTGGAGATACTTGTCCAGGTTTCTCTTGAAGAATTCTACACTTGTCCCAGCAGTGTTTTTGACATTTTCTGGTAATATGATGAACAATCTGGGACAGATATATACCGATCAAGACATTCATTAAGGTAACGACGTTTTACCACGAGTAGCTTCTTCATTAGGATTGTAGTGCAAGGAAGGTATACAATACCGACAAGATGAAAGTTAAGACACACGTGCAACATTTTGTAATCTTTATTGTAGACGTTTCGCCATCCAGTGGCTTTATCAATACAGATTCTAGGACATAACTACATGACCTTCTTCACGGCTACTACAACCCATCCCTTTGGCTATGACCTACTTCCACTGGGGAATCCCGCCTACCAGTGACTATGCCCTCGTCTGCTACACGCCCCTATCCGCTGACGCCTATACAAGCGCCAGTCTCCTTGTCTTTGCTCCAGTTTCTCTACGACCACGGTGCTCTCCGCACCAACTCCAATGCTGAGGGACTGATTACCTCATCTTCTGTATATAGTTCTACTGTCTTCTAGCTATGTCCTAGAATCTGTATTGATAAAACCACTGGATGGCGAAACGTCTACAATAAAAATTATCAGATGTTACACATGTGTCTTAACTTTTATCATTAGGATTGTAGAAGCCACTCGTGGCGAAACCTTTCTTTAATAAATTTCTTGTTAAGAGCATATGTACCTTTTACCTACAAACAAGAATCATTAACTAGACTTCCAGTAACACAAAAAAATAGGAACTTAAATAAAAATGTTTCAGCACAAGAAATAATAACAAAGGAATATCATCAGTAGAGGTGTAAGTTGGATTAGATGGTGGAGGGAGACCAAGGTGAGCTGAGAAATTAATTAGGACTTATTTTGTCACATGAATTAATTGGACTCCGCCCAGTGGTAATTTCGATATCATAAAACAGATCCAAGAATCATTAAACATCGCTCAACCTCTTGCAAAACTGCTAATGAATGGAGCCGAACTAATTAATGTGACACAACAAAGCTCAATTAATCCCTTACTTCACCTTGCTCGCCCTCCCTCACCTAATCCACTTCCTCCCACCTCTCTCCCGCTACCATGGATATATATATATATATATATATATATATATATATATATATATATATATATATTAATGTGATGATGAGGGGATGAAATGAAAAGCTGTAAGCCTCCTCCCTGAAACCTGGCTGCCTTGGATCAAAACGTCTAGCGTGAGCTGGGCTCCAAGGTATTGTCCAGTGTGGTGAAGATGGTAAAGCACTGCGTACCTTGTTCCAAGGTTCGAGTCTCCTTCGGCCAGAGATCAGTGTTTGTGTATATTTCGCCTGCTCTTACGAATTTCTTGCAATAAATAAATAAATAAATAAATAAATATATATATATATATATATATATATATATATATATATATATATATATATATATATATATATATATATATATATATATATATATATTTGTATTCCTTGAATAAATACATATTTATCGATGGAAAGGGCAGGAAACCCATCACTGCAAAACTAAGCAAGAAACAGCGTAAGCATTTCTTCCAACATTTCGCTCAAGGAAAGTTTGCTCATGCATGGGGTGCATGACCCTCTCTCTCAAAAAGTGAAGTTAGGTCGCTGCACGATGCAAGAAAGATACTCTCCTTATCCCTTAACTCCAGTCCTCAGAGTGTAGTATCCACCTCTAATGCTGATAATTTGATATTTTCATGTTATAATATGGAAACTAATATGCAAATATTTAAAAAAAATGACAAATTAGCAGCAACACAGCCCAAAACAATTAGAACCTTTCCCTAAGATACACCAGTTTTGGAAATTATAGCCAATCAGCAGAGGCACTCTCTAACTTTCGCACAAAGACTAATATCTTATGTACTCCAGCATTAAGTCTGAAACCGCTCAGAACTTGCATTCTCAAGTATCATCATTTAAGATTTGAAACCGATAGGATTAGGCATTCACAAATTATTACGTGAAAATCAGGATTTAAATTTTTCCAAGTTCTTCAATAAATTTTAAAAAATGGCACGTACGAGTCTAAAAATAGACTGAAACCTTTCCATAAGCATAATATACCGGCGTCAAAATTTAAAGATCATAACAGGCATTATCTGTTTATTGCACAGAAACCGAATCGTTTAATAAAAGCTGACAAATTAAAACCTACACAAGCCAAAATTAATGCGAACTTTCCTGTAAGGACAACCCGAAGTCAATGAAAGTTTGAAGCTGATCAACTGTGGCTCGAAATCAAATAATTCCAAGTTTATTAACTACGTTATTAAATTGTCAAATTTGTGTCTCAGCTTAAAGTTACTGGGCACCAGCCTACTCACAAAATGCGTCAGCCATTAATGATTGGAGTCTTTTAAAAGAGGAGCCCCAGTAACAATCCCAACCTTCCTCTAAATACATCAATGTTCTGTAGGAAGAGGCTTTCTCAAGCTATGACACGAAAAAGCACAGCCAGGTATGGTCTATATGAAACATGAGAGTGTTCTTGCATGTGCCAGAAGTTACAAGAACCTTTCCCTAGTTACACTACACCAATATTGAAAATTCGAAGGAGACTGGATGAGACATTCTCGAGTTATAAACTTTTGAAGCTTATAAAATGCATAAAGTTTTTAGCAGCAGGGGCTTGAACATACAGCAGGCGCGTGTAAGACTATTAGGTCAGAATGGTGACAAGTACTTTTTAGGATTTGACGTGCTGTTAGAGTGTGGGCAGGATAATATTTATGATGGGATTCAGGGAAAACTAGTAACAGCTGTTGCACATTCTCCTTATCCGAGTTATATCATCACCAGTGGCAGCTGTCACATCATCAGCAGTAACAAGTGTGTCACACGCCCACATCTGGGTCACAACCGGATGTAACAGGATCTAATAATTATATGAATAAACATTTAAGAACGCGTGATGTCACAGATAACACCTTGATCAGGTCAAGTATCCAGTAAAATTTATTTTGGAAGTGAGAAGTGCAAGGCCTTCACTCTTAGTCGCCTGGGAGCTGCACATTGGTTCTTCATTACTGGAGCGGTAGCTAAGAAGCGAGTAATTATGAACGAAGTGTCTTCTGTACTTCGTGGAAGATAGCAGATGCAATAAATAAAATTTTACAAAATGAGCAACACATGTGAATCCGCCCTAAAATTATCATTATTATTAGATTTTATCCAAGGAAAGATATCTCAAAGTTGAGAGAGAGAGAGAGAACGAGCACTATCTACCTTCAAGGTAGTTCTCAATGGGAGAGAGTCAACAAGACAATCGGTACCGGTGTTCCACAGGGAAGTGTGCTTGGGCCACTGTTATGGAATGTCTACTTCGATGACCTTCCTCAACTCATCCCGGAATCCCGTGTCTTTGCGGAGGACTGTATTCTAACATTTACTTATACAGGAGAGGAAATGCCAGTTGCTCTCAGGTACATCAATCACCAGCTCACAGCTATATCAGCCTGGGGAAAGCGGTGGCAGGTTAAATTTATTTCTGAGAAAACACAGATGATGATGGTTTCAAGGCACCAAGATGACAATAATGAAGCAGTGGTAAGAATGAATGGAAGAGGTTGGAACTCGGGGATGAGGTGGATATCCTAAGGGCGAAATTTGATCCCAAACTGTCTGTGCAGAACAACGAAGTAAATCTTCCAAGCAAGGCAACCAAGAAGCTAACAGCATTAAGGCGTATCTCGTACCTGTTCGACAGTAGAAGCTGCAAGATTCTGTAAGAGGCACAAGTACGCTCATACCTTGAGTACCCTTCACTTTCTAGGATTGCCTGACCTTCGTCTCATCTACGACTTCTTGACAGAATAGAGAATACAGCAAGATGACTTATCTTTTGCCTGGACCCGGCTAGGATAAATCTATCAATTCAGCAGAGACTTCAGTACCGGAGAGATGTGGGTGGTTGTATACAAGATCAATGTTGTTAAGGTACCGCATCTCCACTTCACGGACAGTGAGAAGACAGCTTCTGTATAACAAGACGGTCAACAAAGAGCAACGACACTCAGGCTGTACCCTTTTCAACATCACTTCATCTGAGATCATTCATTCCTAGAATGACTCGGGTCTGGAACATGTTCGTACAGCATAGCGACATCGATGAAATAAAATCTTTGACCAAATGAAATGTTGTATGTTTTATAGTAATAATAATAATAAGGCTTTCAAACGAACCGAGGTAGGCAACAGTTCTTATCCTGTAAATAAAGTTAGAAACCCTGCGTGAGAAAGAGAAAGAGAGAGAGAGAGGGTGGCCTTACTGTTATGTACAAGGTCAATGTTGTCAAAGTACCACACTTGGATCCACTTCGAGGACAGCGTGAAGTAAACTTATATACCACAAGACGGGCAGAAAGCAGCAACTTCACTCTGGCTGTACCCTTCTCCAGAACATCACTTCATCTGAGATCATTTATCCCCAGGATGACTCAAGTATGGAACACGTTCGTACAGCATTATGATGTCAACGAGATAAAGTCAGGCGATCAAATGAAAATACTGGCCCACAGATGGCTCCAACTTCATCCTGCTCCCTACTTGTATGCTTTAAAATGAGCTGATGTAGGTAACAGCTCTTAGCTTGTCAATAAAGTTAGGAATCGTTAACTTGTAAATAGCTTGTAAATAAAGCTAGGGATCCTTAACCTAACCTTGTCAAACCCTGTGAAAAAAAGAGAAGAGAGGGAGGAAGGGAGGATGGGAGGAAGGAGGGGGAGGGAGGGGCCTGTCACTCGTCTACCTAACAACACAATCACTGGAGCAGCTGAGGCCACAGCTGGGGCGAGCAGTGAGAATCCTGGGCGGGTAGTGGGGGGCGGGCTGCCCTGCTTCCTGGTATGCCAGTGCTAATAGGACGGCGGGTATTAGCCTGGGCAGTCAGACTCCTCGCTGGGGCCGGCAAACCGGTGTTGCAGCATCCTGCTTGATGAACCCTGGGGTAAGTTCCTGATGGGAATGGACTCAAGCTTTTCCCGCTCTCTCATTACCACTCATATTTACGCTTGCCTTTGGCTGTAAATTTTCAAGCAATGTTCTACTTTAACCTGTAAAGCCATTGATCCGTAGCAACAACATAATATATTCAATAGCCTTTACAGCGAGTGACTTTTTTTTTTACCTCAGATGTTTTCATTTTTTTTTTCAGGCAGGCATAGTAGTGAAGGTTTTAACTAGCGCTGCATCTGTCGTCGAAGTGCGAGAGGAGTGGCAGGTGAGGTGGTCAATGTTACGAAGCAGGCAGTATTCTGTTCCAATGCACACGTAACACGCACACATGCACAAACATACACACGCACAAATACATGCACAAGCGCACACACACACACACACACACACACACACACACACACACACACACACACACACACATTACAATGGGTCAGGAAGAATGTATCAGGATGGGGAGACATGACGATGCGGTTTAATGTGAACAAATATAAGGTCATAATCGTTACAAAAAGAAAATAACTATGGCTCTTATAAACTAAATAATGTAGATCTTAATCGAACAGAATACGAAAAAGCTTAGGACTTCTGGTTAGCAGAAATCTAAAGCCAAGGTATCAGAACATAAATCCTCGCGATAAATCTACTTGAATTCTTGCCTTCATATCAAAAGTATAAATAATAGTAGTCGTCAGGTTATACTTCAACTTAATATATCTTTGGTAAGGCCTCATTTAGACTATGAGAGACCCTCGGGTAACTTTAAAAATTGGTTGGGTATGTGCATGAGTAGGTGTGGGTGGGTGTGAGTTGAACATGTCTAGCAGGAGCTTTGTCAAGCTGTTAACGGCTTGACAAAGTTCCTGGAGAGCGAAAAGTTGCCACAATAAAATGTCACAGTTGTACTTGTGTCATTTTACCTAACATATTGTTGGTAATTCTACCAACATTATTACATAATTGAAACACTTGGACTGAAGAAGCCACCCAGTGGCTTCTTCAGTTCGATATAGAGAAGAATGGTGGAAGATGAGGAAGAGTTTGAGGTAATCAGTCCCTTAGCCTTGAATCGATGTGTTCAGTCCATCAATCTTGCCTAGCATGGACCAGCAGACATAAGAACATAAGAAAGGAGGATCACTGCAGCAGGCCTGTTGGCCCATAGTGCAGCGCTTCACTATTCTTACGTTCTCATGATGGATACGATTGGTCACTGCTGGGACCAATACTGTTACTCGTATACGTAACAAAATGACAAAAGATATAAAGTCATATAAGCCGTTGTTGGCGGATTATGTAACGATAATGATCAGAAAGAAGCTGGTGAACATATGAAAGGACTATAAGCAGACTTCGTCAGACTATCTGGACGGCCAGAAAAACTGATACTGGAATTCAACTTGAGTATGAAAAGCAGGCAAAATGAGAAGATCAGAGACGGGGTAGAGGCTGAAATATCGAACAAGGAGAAAAGCTTTGAGATATGGTCAGTATAGTATCAAGTGTATTGCTGCCGATCAGTGAGGAAAGGATAAGAACACATGACAAAATTTCATAAAAAAAAGGACCGAGGGAGACATGATAATAACGTTTAAGATACTCACTGGAGTAGGATAAGCGTTCTGAAAGGCGGGGAGTGGAGACTAGAGGACACAAATGAACCTAAAGACGAGAAAGGGCCACATAAACGTTAGAAGTACGTTTTCAGGATGAGGGCAGTCAGGAAGTGGAGGAAGATAAAGATGGTGATGGAAGCAAATGCCATACACAATTTTAAGGCTAGGTACGGAAGGCAGACAACGATCGATACCCTATCTAAAGACATCTACTGCTGTAATAGTAGGGATATTTGTATGGATCTTTTTTTACGCATACTTCGTTATGCTTTTGATGTTCAGCTGCCCTATTCTATACAAAATTACACTGTGGGAACAAAAACTTGTGAGACATGGGACAGCAGAAATCAACTGATCACTAATGCTTACCTACCATGTTATCTCTCTCGAAGCACACAGACTAAATGATGTCAAAAGCGTAACCTAAATCAGAAAATATAAAAAAAATTCCTTAGGGAAAAGTACAATGAATCCTTGAAATCATTATTCATCACAAAAACGGGATATTTTCTCGGTTATGCAGCATCAAAGTGGAGCCCACACCTAGCAAAGCACAACGAGACTAGAGAAGATACAAAGGTTCTCACCCAGGCTGGCATGTAACCTGTCGTGTGAAGATGGAGTTTAACTAGGCTGCGCACAGTTGTTCATGACAGTCACAAACACTTCCAGTGCTGAATTACATGAAAAAAACAAATGTTGCTGAACTTTGTCGTGTTTTTTGTTTATTATATACCTATAATAATGATACATTTATGCGGTTAGCAGAGTTTAGTCAACACTGGAAGTTGGCAAATCTGGTAGGTAGTGCTATAAACAACCTTGATATATAATACCGATAAGTGGTTTAAAAAAGACACGCTAGCAAAAACTAAGGCTTGTTTATTTGATAATGTTTCGGTCCTAGGACCCTCTTAGAAGTGATCAAGGTCCCAGGACCGAAACGTTATGTAATAAATATATCCTAATGTATGGTCACGTGTCTTTCTAAACCACTAGGGTAGGTCAGGTCAGTATACAAGAAGAGGGATGAAAGGGAGCAGAGACAAACGTGTGGTTGAGGTCAGCGATGTTGGTGCCAGTGAAGGTAATAAAAGGTATGAACATTTCCTAAAGGATGTGTTTTGCATGTATACACGACAGGTAATGATCCCCATGGCAACTAACACAGGTCAACTGACACGCAACTAGCCCTCAAATTACAGCGTTCATTTTCTAACGCATTTACGTGCGTCAATTTCTGAACAATCTAAGCAACGTACAAAAAAAGGGAGTTATTACAGGCTTCTGTTATTTTATCTTAATTTAAACTTCCGCGCGATTAACGGCAGATAACTAGGTTTTACAAAGGGACGGGTATCGTCTAGCAGCGGGAAAACAATCCTGGTGCTTAATTCGTTGACAATTGTACCTTTGTGTGAATACAAGCTGTAAACCGATGCACGAGTTTATATCAATACAAAACAAACAAATTTTATTTCTTTGTGCGTTACAAAAATGTAGTTTACATGTAATAAAATATTGTTAAGTATAAGAAAGCCCCTAACATTCATGAATATTTCGGGCAGACAATGGTATTATATCCTGATAAACATGTGAATAAGACACAATATGCGGTTTATGGCATTTTATTAAGAAGATGTTTCGCCCACCAGGTACGTGTGAATTGTTACGTCTCCTGGTGAGCGAAACTTCTCAATAACCTGCCATAAACCGCACACTGTGTCTTATTAACATGATTCACGAGTCTGGCACAGTTGTCGAACCCCGGATATCACGTTAGAGGCTACTACGAAGGAGGAGTGCTGCCACACCCGCTGAAAACTCTGCACAAGAAACTGGCAGACTCCAGATGGAGAAAAAGCTGACAGGCCTGGAGAGCGAACAGACAGCAGACCGGGCAGACGCTGCTGCCATGAATAGAAAAAGAATAAGAAACCTCTGCAGACATGGAACACTAAATTAACTCGTCTGGCAGAAGACAAAGTCGTGACAACATAGTTACTCACACCATTGTTTGTCGTTAGTTCATTCGTCAGAGGAGAAAAAACCTAACAGAGGTTTTAGTCATGAGATGACCCCGTTCAATGTCGCCGGCAGTATGGTGGGGTCAGGGCATCATGGTGTGTCTAGGGACACGTAATGCCAGGGTATCTGTTAGCTGCTTTGGGAACTATCCTAGACCTGACCTAGGTTGGGAAGGAAATATTACAGGATTAAGAACTATTAAGAAGAACATGAGAAATTAAAGGTATGTTGAAAAAGACACTTATGTACAGGTCAGGACATTTATTAGAGGAAAAGTTTGGCCACTATAGTGGCTTCTTCAGTCCTAATGGGACTGAAGTGGCGAAACGTTTCCACTAATAAATGTCCTGAACTGTACATCAGTGTCTCTTTCCACATACCTTTAATTTCTCATGTTCTTTTTAACAGTTCGTAATCCTGTAATGTCGGTATCACCATACCATTTTTCAATTAAAGGTATGTTTAAACTGAATGCAAACTGAAGCTCGTAAGATCTACCTGTCATTTTATATGTCCTCGAGTCAGAAAAGATCAGTAAATCCTACCAAAGTGCAAAAAAAACAAAAATAGTTTGCATTTCAAGCTCACCTGACAGAACGGTAGTACCTCCCTGAATGGTTGCTACCTACCAGCCGTCTACTATCTACCACCACAGCAGCAGCACCAACCATTGACTAACTTGTGCTGGTACTCTTCCCAGAGAGTCAGGTTAGTAGGTAATGGGTAGTCACGAAGGTCAAATCATGAGGTGGGGGCTACCTGGCAGGTCAGGTCAAATGCAGGTTATCTGCAAGTCAGGTTGGGTGTGGGTCGCTTGTGAGGTCGTGTTAACTGTGGGTTACAAGGTCAAGTCAGTAGATGTGGGTGGCTTTGGAGATCAAGTTAACAGGTGTGGGTGACTTTGGAGGTCAAATTAGTAGGTGCTTGTGGCTTTGGAGGTCAAGTCAGTAGATGTGGGTGGCTTTGGAGGTCACGTCAGTAGATGTGGGTGGCTTTGGAGGTCACGTCAATAGATGTGGATGGCTTTGGAGGTCACGTCAGTAGATGTGGGTGGCTTTGGAGGTCACGTCAATAGATGTGGGTGGCTTTGGAGGTCAAATCAGTAAGATATGGACGAGAGAAAAGTCAAAACAAGTCAATACACTTGACAGCTGTTAAACTTGAACTATGTGTCTGTCAGATTAAAACATTATATCTCTCAAAGTAGCTACATCTATCAGTAGACTATATAGCTGACAGACTAAGATTATATAACTGAAAGACTAAGATTACGTAACTAACAGGTTAAGACTAAATGGCTGACAGGCTAAAACGTTATAGCTCTCAGCTCAAGAAAGTGAGGATGTCACATTAAGACGACAGGATTTAAGTTTAGACTTTCAAGAGACACCATCCCAAGCCGACAGCGCTGTCAGGTGCAGCCAGCAGCGATCACAACAAGTCGGCAATACTTTAAGCTTGCCAATATTGCAAACAATCCCGGCGTTAAAATCCTGTCGGGGAAACTGTCTGCGCGAGCAGGCAGAGATAAGGGCTGTCAGCGTAGGCAGGCAGGCAAGCAAGCAGGGGCTGTCAGACAAGGCCGACGGTGCTGTCAGGAGGAGCTGGCAAGCGTGGGAAGGCTCAAGTGGATCTGAGACAGCTGCGAGAGAGAAATCACTATAATCCATTCAGACGAGGAACACCCGACCCCGCCTTTCCCTGGTATAATTGTCGCTACAAACTCCGCGTGTGCCAAATTCCAGGTCTTTGGTATCGACAGGCGGGGCCATGGGTGGTGAGGCAAGACGGCCCTACTCGGGAATTCCAGGAATCATTCCCAGATGCTTCTCTCTCCTCGCCAGACCTTCCATGTTTTGTCCCCAGATGTTCCAATAGGAATAATTCCCAGGCGTTCCCGAAGCTCCAGGGACCAATTGCGGACTTCTGAAGTGGTCGAGAAATGATTCTCAGACACGCCAGGCTTTAAATTGAACGTCGTGGACGAATGGTTTCAACGCCAGCATTGAACTCCAGGGTCCCGGGATCGAGCCTCAACAGCTCGAGGTATTTTCTGGAGTAAAGAATTGTACGGCTGAACCAGTCACTTACTGCCTCCGCCACTCACATTGTCGGCAGAACATTCATTTGGATCCAAATTCTCTATCACTGTCTTTCGGAATCATAAGGAGTTACGTAATAGCCAGTTTCCACATCTCACATTAAGGTCTCAGAATGGAGCATAAAAATCACGATTGCCTTCCTGGAACAATACCCTGCTTGGAAAAATATCCTTCCTGGAACAATATCCTTCCTGGAACATTACTCTGCCTGGAACAATATCCTTCCTGGAACAATACCCTGCCTGGAACAAAATCCTTCCTGGAACAAAATCCTTCCTGGAACAATACTCTGCCTGGAACAATATCCTTCATGGAACAATACCCTGCCTGGAACAATATCATTCCTGGAACAATACCCTGCCTGGAACATTCACACCTCACAAATTGCAGATGAAACCAGACAACGGTTCGGTCCGTTGTGAACCACCAAGTCACGGCATGATATTGGTCTAGGACGGAGCGAAACGTCAGGCTCCATCTTCAGGTTAACAAGCAGATGGGAGGTGAGTATATAGCTTGCGAGATGCAATATCTCACTCTCGTCCACAGCATGAATATGAAGCAGCTGACTTTGGAAATTTATTGTGCTGCTTTCAAAGTCCAATATCTGCTTTTAGGGTAATACGGTGCGGTGAAACCCAATACATAACACGGGAGACACAATGTCGTGTGTTAAACACATAAAATTAGAGTTTAAGAACTCATAACAGAGTTTCAAAACCATGTGTTTACAATTTATGTACCAATATTTAAGCTTAAGCTTAGATACTGGTATATAAATATAAATGGTATATAAATGCCTTGAACTTTTTTTAACGTAATTAACTTTAATTTACAATAATAAAGATGAAGTAAATCACTGACATAGATATTCAATAAGAGTGGATGAGTGGTATTGGTGACTTGTAGGTTCTGTTCCACTGAGAACGACTATAAACACGAAGGAGAGGGTAGCTCGGTTTCACTGGATCAAGAGCCCTCCACGGGCACCTATGCACCTTACCCCATCCTTGAAAGGATGTATTTCTGAAATAATAAATGCCAGGTATTACGAGTAACGATGGTGGAAGGTCACTGGAGGAGGTGGAGGGTGTGGGGGAGGAGGTGGAGGGTGAGGGGGAGGAGGTGGAGGGACGAGGAGGTGGAGGGACGAGGAGGTGGAGGGACGAGGAGGTGGAGGGATGGGGAGTGGAGGAATGCAATGAAGAAGAAAGTGGAGCTCAGGCGAGAATCGATCTGGATTATTACTTCTTTTATGTCAGATGATGTCAGCAAAAGTTCTCAGGTGTCCCAGCTCTATATATCAAGTGATTCGTTGTGTTTCCGCCTCTTCTTGTCTTCCTTAGAAGCACCACCCACCATAGACACCTCACACTCCCTTCCCTTCCCCACACTCAACTATCTTCGTTTTCTAACCTACTTAGAGGAAGCTTGTGCCTGTAGGGTTGAAGCAGTGCTCCTTCCTTTCTTCTTAAGTGGGTGTGACTTGAAGCTGCCTACCATGGGTCTGTAGGCTTCCGGCAATGTGGAGAAAGACACTTATGTACAATTCAGAACATGTATCAAAGGAAACGCGAAAAGTTTCCTTTAATTAATAAATGTCCTAAATTGTACCTAAATGTTTCTCTCCACATGTCGGTATCACCATACCATTTCTCACGTGCTGCGGTGCTCCTTGTGTTGTCATGAGACGCGCCTCTCTCCTCATAACGCGTTCTGCTTTTCTGGTCTACTCTTGTAAGTTTTTTTTTTTTTGTAATTAGACAGTCAAAGTGAACAGCATATTTAATGCTTGGAACATCATGAAACATTTAGAAAGAGAGAGCTGATGTAGGTAACAGCTCTTAGCTTGTAAATAAAGTTAGGAACCTTAACCAAACCTTGTAAAACCCTGCGTAAAACCCTGTGTAAAACCCTGTGTAAAGACTTATGATCAATGGAGATTAACTCCCAGGATGCCCAGAGCTCCGCCACTGCCAATAACTAACTTGGTCATAAATTATTGTTGGAGGCAGCGCGCACCTGCCACGTGGTGTGTAGCTGGCCCACACTCACCCCTGCCAGATGGTGCTCACCAGGTGACCCACACCACCTGTCAGGTGACCCCACACCTGCCCAAAGCAGTTCTCCATAAAATCCAGGTGTCTTATTTCTCTACATACTGGTGTCACAGAGTTGCTTCCTTCCCCCCCCCAACAGGTTTTCCTGACCCGCAGCTGGCTTTCCTTCTCCCACAGCTGTTTTCCCTCCATGTACAGCTGGTTTCCCTCCCTCACAGCTGGTTTTGTTTGTCCCACAGTTAGTTTTGCTTCTCCCACATATGGTTTCCCTTTCCCCATGGCTAACTTTCCTCCCCCATCGCTGGTTTTACTTCTCCCACAGCTGGCTTCCCTTCCCCACAGCTGGTTTTTTTCTCCTACAGCTGGTTTTCCTTCCCCCCACAGCCAGGTTTCTTCCCCCAAAGGTGGTTTCCCACGCACACACACACAAACCTAAGAACAGCATTCCGACATCTCAATAATGAGTCGTTCAAGACTGTACACCGTGTATGTCAGGCCCATATTAGGGTATGCAGCACCAGTTTGGAACCCACACCTGGCCAAGCACGTAAAGAAATTAGAGAAAGTACAAAGGTTTGCAACAAGACTAGTCCCAGAGTTAAGGGGCATCTTCTACGAGGAGAGGTTATGGGAAATCGACATGACACAGGAGGGACAGGGAGGACATAACAACATATAAAATACTGAGATGAATCGAGAAGGTGGACAGGAACAGGATATTTCAGAGATGGGACACACTACCAAGGGGATACAATTGAAAGTTGAAGACTCAGACGAGTCACAGGGATGCTAGGAAGTTTTTCTTCAGTCAAAGAGTTGTCAGGAAGTGGAATAGCTTGGAAAAGGAGATGGCGTAGGCAGGATCCATACATAGGTTTAAGAAGAGGTATGATAAAGCTCACAGAGCAGGGAGTGAGTGACCTAGTAGCGACCAGAGAAGAGGCGGGGCCAGGAGCTATGAATCGACCCCTGCAACCACAATTAGATGACTACACACACGCAGACGATGTGAAGTTAATGAGGAGAATTCAATCGAACGAGGACCAGACAAAACTACAGAGGGATCTGGACAGACTGCAGGCCTGATCCAGCAACTGGCTCCTGGAATTCAACCCCACCAAGTGCAAAGTCATGAAGAATGGGGAAGGGCAAAGAAGACCACAGACGGAGGACAGTCAAGGGGGCCAGAACCTACAAACCTCTCTCAAGGAAAAGGATCTTGGTGCATAACACCGGGCACATTTCCTGAGGCGCACATCAACCAAATAACAGCTGTGGCATACGGGCGCCTAGCAAACCTAAGAACAGCATTCCGACATCTAAATAAGGAGTCATTCAGGACCCTGTACACTGTTTACGTTAGGCCTATATTGGAGTATGCAGCGCCAGTTTGGAACCCTCACCTAGCCAAGCATGTAAGGGAACTAGAGAAAGTGCAAAGGTTTGCAACAAGACTAGTACCAGAGCTAAGGGGTATGTCCTACGAGGAGAGGTTAAGAGAAATCGACCTGACGACACTGGAAGACAGAAGAGTTAGGAGGGGATATGGTAATGACATATAAAATACTGAAAGACATAGACAAGGTGGAAGTTCCAGAGATGGGACACAACAACAAGGGGTCACTATTGGAAGTTGAAGACTCAGATGAATCACAGGGATGTTAGGAAGTATTTCTTTAGTCACAGAGTTGTCAGGAAGTGGAATAGCCTGAGTAGTGATGTAGTAGAGGCAGGATCCATACATAGCTGTAAGAAGAGGTATGATAAAGCTCACGGAGCGGGAAGAGTGACCGGATAGCGGCTAGTTGTAGACGCAGGGCCAGGAGCTGTGAATCGACCCCCTCAACCACAACTAGGTGGGTACACACACACACACAGGTTGTGTGCTGCAAAAGACTATAACAAATGAGCTGAAGATTTATAGCAATAGGGAGTAAAAAAATAATGGGTATAGACCGATGGTAGAAAAGGTAAGATATGGAAGAGCAGCGAAAGATGTTACCAAGTGAACCAAAGATGTTACCAAGTGAACCAAAGATGTTACCAAGTGAACCAAAGATGTTACCAAGTGAACCAAAGATGTTACCAAGTGAACCAAAGAAGTTACCAAGTGAACCAAAGATGTTACCAAGTGAACCAAAGATGTTACCAAGTGAACCAAAGATGTTACTAAGTGAACCAAAGATGTTACCAAGTGAACCAAAGATGTTACCAAGTGAACCAAAGATGTTACTAAGTGAACCAAAGGTGTTACCAAGTGAACCAAAGATGTTACTAAGTGAACCAAAGATGTTACCAAGTGAACAAAAGATGTTACCAAGTGAACCAAAGATGTTACTAAGTGAACCAAAGATGTTACTAAGTGAACCAAAGATGTTACCAAGTGAACCAAAGATGTTACTAAGTGAACCAAAGATGTTACCAAGTGAACCAAAGATGTTACTAAGTGAACCAAAGATGTTACCAAGTGAACCAAAGATGTTACTAAGTGAACCAAAGATGTTACTAAGTGAACCAAAGATGTTACCAAGTGAACCAAAGATGTTACTAAGTGAACCAAAGATGTTACTGAGTGAACCAAAGATGTTACTAAGTGAACCAAAGATGTTACTAAGTGAACCAAAGATGTTACTAAGTGAACCAAAGATGTTACTAAGTGAACCAAAGATGTTACCAAGTGAACCAAAGATGTTACAAAGTGAACCAAAGATGTTACCAAGTGAACCAAAGATGTTACCAAGTGAACCAAAGATGTTACTAAGTGAACCAAAGATGTTACTAAGTGAACCAAAGATGTTACAAAGTGAACCAAAGATGTTACTAAGTGAACCAAAGATGTTACTAAGTGAACCAAAGATGTTACCAAGTGAACCAAAGATGTTACCAAGTGAACCAAAGATGTTACCAAGTGAACCAAAGATGTTACCAAGTGAACCAAAGATGTTACCAAGTGAACCAAAGATGTTACCAAGTGAACCAAAGATGTTACTAAGTGAACCAAAGATGTTACTAAGTGAACCAAAGATGTTACCAAGTGAACCAAAGATGTTACTAAGTGAACCAAAGATGTTACTAAGTGAACCAAAGATGTTACCAAGTGAACCAAAGATGTTACTAAGTGAACCAAAGATGTTACTAAGTGAACCAAAGATGTTACCAAGTGAACCAAAGATGTTACTAAGTGAACCAAAGATGTTACTGAGTGAACCAAAGATGTTACTAAGTGAACCAAAGATGTTACTAAGTGAACCAAAGATGTTACTAAGTGAACCAAAGATGTTACTAAGTGAACCAAAGATGTTACCAAGTGAACCAAAGATGTTACTAAGTGAACCAAAGATGTTACCAAGTGAACCAAAGATGTTACCAAGTGAACCAAAGATGTTACTAAGTGAACCAAAGATGTTACTAAGTGAACCAAAGATGTTACAAAGTGAATCAAAGATGTTACTAAGTGAACCAAAGATGTTACTAAGTGAACCAAAGATGTTACCAAGTGAACCAAAGATGTTACCAAGTGAACCAAAGATGTTACCAAGTGAACCAAAGATGTTACCAAGTGAACCAAAGATGTTACCAAGTGAACCAAAGATGTTACCAAGTGAACCAAAGATGTTACCAAGCGAACCAAAGATGTTACCAAGTGAACCAAAGATGTTACCAAGTGAACCAAAGATGTTACTAAGTGAACCAAAGATGGTATCACGTGAACCAAAGACTACCAAGTAAACCAAAGAAGGTACCATGTGAACCAAAGATGGTACCAAGTGAACCAATGATGGTATCACGTGAACCAAAGATGGTACCAAGTGAACCAAAGGTGTTACCAAGTGAACCAAAGATATTACCAAGCGAACCAAAGATGGTACCACGTGAACCAAAGATGGTACCACGTGGACCAAAGATGGTACCACGTGAACCAAAGATGGTACCAACTGAATCAAAGATGGTACCACGTGAACCAAAGATGGTACCACGTGGACCAAAGATGGTACCAAGTGAACCAAAGATGGTAACAGGTGAACCAAAGATGGTACCAAGTGAACGAAAGATGGTACCACGTGAACCAAAGATGGTACCAAGTGAGCCAAAGATGGTACCACGTGAAACAAAGACGGCACCAAGCGAATCAAAGATGGTAGCACGTGAAAAAAAAAAACATACCACTGATGGGGCTTGAACCCGCGGTTAGAGAGTCGTAAAACTCTAGACCGACGCGTTAGCCACTGGGCCAGCTGGCTACAATAAGATTCATCCAACTAGGTATATTTATACACCATAGGAAGGTTAGCATAGGTACCACTGTGATCTCAAATGCAAGTTTTTACAGACCAATCTCCCGCCAGCGTAGCCGTGATGAACTCCAGCTCAAGTCCCCTCAAAGCCGTTATCATGATGGATTTAAGGGACGCCAAGTGAACCAAAGATGGTACCACGTCCTCCCAAATTTTTACTCACAAAATTCTGAAGCAGCATCCGACATTCGTTCGTAAATATCGAATATGAAGTTCGTACCTAAAAGTAGAGTCTCTGTCTTTGAGCGAGTCAGAAAATTCCGTACGTAGCGAAACGGCATAGAAAAAAAATGGTCATGTCTAATCGGAAAAAGTTTTGACAGGGCGAGTCTAATAAAGTTAGTCCGTGGAGAATATGCTTTGGCATTGTGTTTTAGGGTGATGTGTTGTCTCCGGACATGGCGAGGCATGCAAGCCAAGGAATTCCACCCAAATCAGAGAGTAGGAGTGGCAGGAGCAGTGACCACATCAGCAGGTTAGGGCAGATGAGGGGGGGAGGTGGAGGGGGAGGTGGAGGGGAGGTGGAGGGGGAGGTAGAGGGGAGGAGGAGGAGGAGGAGGAGGGGGAGGAGGAGGAGGAGGAGGAGGAGGAGGAGGAGGAGGAGGAGGAGGAGGAGGAAGAGGAGGAAGAGGAGAAGGAGGAGGAGGAGGGGGAGGAGGAGGAGGAAGAGGAGGTGGGAGTGGGGAGGAGAAGGGAGGAAAAAAGAGGTAAGGATAAAAGAAGAGAGGGGACTAATGAGGATAAAAGGGATGAGAGGAAAGCAGGAGGGAAGTAGACTGGAGAAAGAGAGAACCCTTAACCTAACCTTGTAAAATCATGTGGAGAGAGAGAGAGAGAGAGAGAGAGAGAGAGAGAGAGAGAGAGAGAGAGAGAGAGAGAGAGAGAGAGAGAGAGAGAGAGAGAGAGAGAGAGAGAGAGAGAGAGAGAGAGAGAGAGAGATGGAGAGGAAGGTTACTGTTTTATTTTACAAAACTGGACACATCAACACTGAGCTGCATCCCTCTGCTATATGACAACTAACACAGTCTAAACAAACTCTACATTTCTCTGTTATATTCCATTACACAGAGTAAATTTCATACAACGTTGAAAACTGTCAACTGAGCTGGGGTCTCTCTCTCTCTCTTTATCTATTTATCTATCTCTCTTTCTCTGAAGCATTCCATTAAAGGTTCAGCTGCTACTGCAGCTTCAAAGGTTTTACTCCAGCAAAGGCGGAGAGGTGTGTGTATGTGCGTGTGTACTCACCTATTCGTGGTTGCAGGGGTCCAGACATAGCTCCTGGCTTCGCCTCTTCATTGATCGCTACTAGTTCTTTTCCCCCTGCTCCATGAGCTTTATCAAACCTCGTCTTAAAACTATGTATGGTTCCTACCTCCACTACGTCACTTGCCAGACTATTCCACTTCCTGACAACTCTGTGACTAAAGAAATATTTCCTGACATCTCTTTTACTCATCTGAGTCTTCGACTTCCAATTGTGACTTCTTGTTTGTGTCCCGTCTCTGAAACATCCTGTCTGTCCACCTTGTCAATTTCACGCAGCATTTTGAATGTCGTTATCATGTCTCCCCTAACCCTCCTGTCCTCCAGTGTCGTCAGGCCGATTTCCCTTAACGTTTCTTCGTAGGACATTCCCCTTAGCTCTTGAACTAGCCTTGTTGCAAACTTTTGCACTTTCTCTAATTTCTTGACGTGCTTGGCTAGGTGTGGGTTCCAAACTGGTGCTGCGTACTCCATTATGGGCCTGACGTACATAGTGTACAGAGTTTTGAACGTGTGTGTGTGTGTGTGTGTGTGTGTGTGTGTGTGTGTGTGTGTGTGTGTGTGTGTGTGTGTGTGAGAAAAAGAGAGAGAGTCTTGGCAGAGGGACGAGAACATAACTCAGGTGTTAATAATAAAGAATTAGCCTTGCGTAACCTGCTGAACGCTTGGCATCCAGGTCACACGACCTCCCAGGTCACATGTCTTACAGGTCACACGTCCCAGGTCACGTCTCCAGGTCACACATCTCCCTCGTCACGTTCTCCCAGGTCACACGTCTCCAAGGTCACACATCTACTACCAGGTCACACGTCTCCCTCGTTACGTTCTCCAAGGTCACACGTCTACTAGATCACACGTCTCTTAGGTCACATGTCTCCAAGGTCACACTTCTCCCAGGTCCCACGTTCTCCCAGGTCACACGTCCCCAGGTCACACATCACGTCCTACCAGGTCCCGCATCCCGTTCTCCCAGGTCCCACGTCCCCGGGTCACACATCCCCCAAATAATAAGTCCTCCCGGGTCACACATCTTCCCAGATCACACGTCCTCCCAGGTCACATCCCCAGGCGACACGTCTACAGGTCACACGTACTCCCGGGTCACTCGTACTTTTAGTCATACTTCGCCACGTCCTCCCAGGTTACACGTCGGCACGTCCTCCCAGATCCCACGTCTCCCAAAGTCATCCACATGACCTACGATACATCACTTCATGTCCCTCATATGTTCTCAAGGGTCACAGGTAACTCTAAGTCAACTCGTCTTACCTGTGAGTTACCTGGACATGACTCCTGGGGAGGGATCACCGACCCCTGCGACCTATGACAAGGTAGTTCCATCACCTTCAAGGTCATTCCGCATCTTCAAGGTCGATCCACTATTTTCAGGGTCATTCCAAATTTTCGAAGTGGTTACAGCATCTCCAAGGTCACCCCAACACCTTCAAGGTCGTTACAGCATCTCTAAGGTCACCCCAACAACTTCAAGGTCATTGCAGGATCTCCAAGGTCACTCCAATACATTCAAGGGCTTCGGGGGTCAACGTCCCCGTGGCCCGGTCTGAGACCAGACTTCGTGGTGGATCAGGGTCTGATCCACCAGGCTGTTACTGCTGGCTGCACGTAAACTGACATACGAACCACAGCCCGGCTGGTCAGGTACTGACTTTAGGTGCCTGTCCAGTGCCTTCTTGAAGACAGCCAGGGGTCAATTGGTAATCCCCCTTATGTATGCTGGGAGGCAGATGAACACTCTTGGGCCCCGGACACTCACTGTGTTGTCTCTCAGTGTACTCGTGGCGCCTCTGCTTTTCATTGGGGGAATGTTGCATCTCCTGCTGAGTCTTTTGCTTTCACAGGGAGTGATTTTCTTGTGCAAGTTTGGTATTAATCCCTCTAGGATTTTCCAAGTATATGTTATCATATCTTTGTCGCCTGCATTCCAAGGAATACAAAACAAGGAACTTCAACCGTTCCCAATAATTTAGATGTTTTATCGTATTTATGTGTGCCGTGAAAGTTATTTGTACACTCTCCAGGTCAGCAATGTCGCCAGCCTTGAAGGAGGCAGTTTGTATGCAGCAGTATTCCAGCCTAGAGAGAACAAGCGATTTGAAGAGAATCATCATGGGCTTGGCGTCCCTAGTTTTGAAGGTTATAATTATCCATCCTATCATTTTTCACTGAACTTCATATTATTCTGAGTGGCCCATTTGAAGATTTGGTTGATAAGTGTAATTTTAAATTTAGGAGTTTATAATGAATACAAGAGAATTGAATATTCTGTTAGTTCATGCTATATGGCTTTAATAAGTCAGAGAGGAATTACAGTTTTGATTATTATCATAAAACGAACACAATGGATTGATTTACCTTTTAGAGGATTACAGATATTGAAAGTAAGTATATACTGATTATAAAGTTTTACCCATGTTGATGATACTGACCAAATGCATGTATAGTTTTTACATATGTATTTATAATGGGCTGGGATAGGTTAAGGAGATAAAGTGATTTTTAACTGTAATTTTAAAAATGTCAGTTGAGTCGGTGATTCTAGAGATTTCTGGCAGAAAGCTCCAGATTTTGGGCCCTTTGATGTATATTGAATTTTTGAAGAGATTTAGCCTAACACGGGGAATGTCATAGATATTTTTATGCTTAATATTATGTCTAGGGCGCCAATTGTAGTTTGTACAGTAGTAGGTGTGAATGTTTTGTAGAGTAGGTTTAGGCCTTTGAAGAGGGGGGCTGTAGAGCCCTTGTGGTTTAGCGCTTCTTTTTGATTATAATAATAATAATTTAAAAAGTGGGGAAGGGGAGGGTGTTGTTTAGCAGTGGATTGTGTGATCATTTCCATGTCGCCTCAGCACCTTCAAGGTCGCCTCAGCACCTTCAAGGTCGCCTCAGCACCTTCAAGGTCGCCTCAGCACCTTCAAGGTCGCCTCAGCACCTTCAAGGTCGCCTCAGCACCTTCAAGGTCGCCTCAGCACCTTCAAGGTCGCCTCAGCACCTTCAAGGTCGCCTCAGCACCTTCAAGGTCGCCTCAGCACCTTCAAGGTCGCCTCAGCACCTTCAAGGTCGCCTCAGCACCTTCAAGGTCGCCTCAGCACCTTCAAGTTCGCCTCAGCACCTTCAAGGTCGCCTCAGCACTTTCATGGTCGCTCCAGCACCTCCAAAGTCGTTCCAGCATTTTTATGGTGGTTCCACCTTCATAGTTATTCTAGCACTTTCAAGGTCGTTCCGCCAACAAAGTCGATCCAGCACCTTAAAGGTAATCTTACCTTCATAATCGTTCCAGCAACTTCAAGGTCGTTCCACCAACACAGTCATTCCAGTACCTTCATAGTCGTTCTACCGCCGTAGTCATTCCAACACCTTCAAGGTCGTTCTAGCACCTTCATAGTCGTTCCACCCCCACAGTCATAAAGCACCTTCATAGTAGTTCCAACGCCTTTAGGATCGTTCATTCACCTTCAAGGTCGTCCCAACACCTCCACAGTCGTTCCAGCATCTTAAAACCCCATCTTCCTCAGATCACACTTGATTACTTCCCATTCCCAGGCGCTGATTCCTCGTCATATTATATAATAATAATAATAATAATAATAATAATAATAATAATAATAATAATAATAATAATAATAATAACAACAACAACAACAATAATAATAATAATAATAATAATAATAATAATAATAATAATAATAATATATCTCCATCACTCCCCAGGTTTCCATCTTTTCTGAAATGTTCCCAAATGTCTGCAAGATGGTTCTCAGGTGTTAATTAAAGGCCACATGTCCTTCGTTAAGGTCTCACCTAAGTCACTTCCTTGCCTATAATGCCGCTATCGTGCCTTCAAGGTCACTCATCATTCTACACTCTTATAATCTCGCTACCCTTCTTCTCTTACCCCCCAACATGGTCCAGGTCACTCAACACATGATTCATCTCAATCTTAAAACAACTGCTACTTCCACTGATCAAGGTTATTCATATAAGCCTTACAGAAAATTCAGATATCCTTCAATTTTTCTCTCTCTCTCTCTGTAAATAATCCTGGACGCCTGTGTCTATACACCCTCAACCTTTCATATCACTCATGATTACCTGCTAATGATGTTCTTCGGGCTATGAGTAAATCTCAAAGCCCCTATTAATCCTAACGCCTTTGTTAACGTATACTAAAACCTTTATGCATAAATCACACGACCTCTACGTATAAATTCTAAGATTTACGTATAGTATAAATAAAGAAATCTACGAGTAAATCCCAAGAAACGTGCATAAATCTTAGGCTCTCCATACTAGAGCGTAAAGAGTACGAATCTTCGTGACATTCTGTAGAAACAATCACCTTCCTGATGGATAACGTGGCGAGTGATCTTCCTGAAGAGTCATCCTCAGACTGGTTGCATACATAGCCTCATCAGATCACCCCAAGGCAGGTTCACTACACTTCCCAAAAGTAGGACAGGAAGAAATCAACTCGAAACACCTGGGTCAGGGAGATGTAAGAATCCAAGCAAATACCTTTACCAATCACATCCTGGATCTCCGATTTAAGTATATTCCTCGTGAGCAGCATGTGATGAAGTTTCCGATCAGCCAAGGTTTGGCTGATAGGATAACAGAGACCCTCCCTCTCAAAATAACAGAGAACATCCATCTCAAGGTTGCAAAGACCCTCCATCTCGAGATAACAGAAACCCTCCCTCTCAAAATAACAGAGAACATCCCTCTCAGAATAGCAGAGACCCTCCCTCTCAAGATAACTGAGACCCTCCCTCTCAAGATAACTGAGACCCTCCCTCTCAAGATAGCAAAAAAACCTCCCTCTCAAGATAACTGAGACCTTCCCTCTTAAGATAACAGAGACCCTCCCTTTCAAGATAGCAGAGAACCTCCCTCCCAAGACAGCAGAGAACCTCCCTCCCAAGACAGCAGAGAACCTCCCTCTCAAGATAGCACACACCCTTCCCCTCAAGATAGCAGAGATCCCTCCCCCTCAAGATAGCAGAGACCCTCCCTCTCAAGACAGCAGAGACCCCTCCCTCTCAAGATAGCAGAGAACCTCCCTCTCAAGATAGCAGAGCCCCTCCCTCTAAAGACAGCAGAGACCCCTCCCTCTCAAGATAGCAGAGACCCTCCCTCTCAAGATAGCAGAGAACCTCCCTCTCAAGATAGCAGAGCCCCTCCCTCTAAAGACAGCAGAGACCCCTCCCTCTCAAGATAGCAGAGGCCCTCCCTCTCCAAGAGTTCGTCTTATCCCACTAATCGACAATCTGTGTTTTACGATCGCTGGAAAATTAGTTTTGGAGATATCAGGCATGACATCCTTGTTAGGGATCACCATAAAACCACCTTCAAAACCCAACCCATTACCCCTTTCCTAACGAGCGAAGTTCCTCCCCACCTCTCTAACGAGCAAGGTTTCTCCCCAACCTCCCACAATAAGGCAGGTTCCTCCCCAACCTCCCACAAAAAGGCAGATTCTTCCCCAGCCTCCCACAATAAGGCAGGTTCCTCCCTAACCTCTCACAGTAAGGCAGGTTTCTCCCCAGCCTCCCACAATAAGGCAGGTCCCTCCCCAACCTCCCACAATGAGGCAGGGTCCTCTCCAACCTCCCACAATGAGAGAGGTTCCTCTCCAACCTCCCACAACGAGGCAGGTTCCTGACCATATGTATACACCGCCGGCCGTTTCCCGCCAAGGTCGGGTGACCTAGGGAAGCAAACTCACTCACCATCAGTCATTCAACAGCTGTCTTGCTAGAGGTGTGCGAGTATAACAGTTCCACTACAGAGCTGTACCACCCGAGCCATGCTTCAGAATGTAGGTAAATGGTTCCGTAAGTAAGAAAGTAAGTAAGTAAGTTTATTCAGGTATACACAAATATAGTTACATAGAATTATCATACATAGCAGCATATGTGTAGAGAACCTAGGATAACCCAAAAAAGTCAGAGTGACTTATTTCCATTCAGAGAACCGACAAGTTGATAAATTAGACACCTGTGCAACACTTGGGTATCTTTATTGTACAAACGTTTCACTACTCAGTGGCTTTATCAGTCCAGTTTGAGATAATTAGTCTCTCAGCCTCGAGTCGATGTAATCAGTCGATCAATCTTGAAAAGAATACAGCATATGCGTGCATATGCTGTATTCTTCCCAAGATTGATCGACTGATCACCTAAAACTCCTCCTGATCTTCACCATTCTTCTTCATACTGGACTGACGAAGCCACTGTGTGGCGAAACGTTTCCACAATAAAGATACTCGAGTGTTACACACATGCTTCAGAGTGCACCACACAGTGCTCGCACCACCAGTGATCATCGTGCACATCTGAACATTTCTTGGCCACTTTTTTTATTATCTGTGGTTAAATATACGTGTTTACTGGTTTATGTATCCTAATTTAACCCATGGTAACCCAACCCAACCAAATGTGATTTAAACTGAAAATAAAGAACATCAGTACTTATAAGTTTAGAAAGGACGCCAAGAAACTAACGTTGAGAACGTATATATGAGTATAAATGGGGTAGTTGGGGAGGAAGGAAAGGGGAGGGGGCAGGGAGGAAAGGGAGAGGGAGAAGGAAGGCAAAAGGGGAAGGGAGGAAAGGGAGAGGGAGAAGGAAGGCAAAAGGGGGATGGAGGTTACCTTTAGTCGCTTCCAGGGGTCACCGCCCCCCGCGGGCCGATCCCAGACCAAGCCTTCTAGTTATTATCCTGGATCAACCAGACTTTTGGTTCCCACCGCCCGCAATCCAACGTATGCACCATAGCCCGTTTGGTCAGGAAGGGGGAAAGAAACAGGGAAAAGGAGTGGGAATAGGTGAGGAGGGGGATGGGAAGAGGGGAAATAGCCATCGAGGTGATAAGATTGACCTGGTGAATCAGCGAGCTTACCTGGAGGTTACCTGGAGGTTATTCCGGGGATCAACGCCCCCGCGGCCCGGTCCATGACCAGGCCTCCCGATGGATCAGGGCCTGATCAACTAGGCTGTTACTGCTGGCCGCACGCAGTCCGACGTACGAGCCACAGCCCGGCTGATCCGGCACTGACTTTAGGTATCTGTCCAGCTCTCTCTTGAAGGCAGCCAGGGGTTTATTGGCAATTCCCCTAATGCTTGATGGGAGGCTGTTGAACAGTTTTGGGCCCCGGACACTTATGGTGTTTTCTCTTAGTGTACCAATGGCGCCCCTACTTTTTATTGGCGGCATTTTGCATCGCCTGCCCAGTCTTTTACTTTCGTAGGGAGTGATTTCTGTGTGCAGATTTGGGACCATTCCTTCCAAGCTTGGTGCCACAGCTTCGATAACACATGATAAACACTACGCTCAGTGAACTCCCGTGGTTGTTGTCACCACCATCAACACCACCACCAAAAAGCACCACCAACATCACCACTCAGCATTATGAGTACACCAATACCACCAGCATCACCAACTCAGCACTATGAGTACGCCAATACCACCAACATCACCACTCAGCACTATCAGTACACCAATACCACCAGCATCACCAACTCAGCACTATCAGTACACCAATACCACTAACATCACCACTCAGCACTATCAGTACACCAATACCACCAACATCACCACTCAGCGGAAATATAAAAACATATACAGCATAATGTGATCCTTTATTGACAACGTTTCGCCCACACACTGGGCTTTTTCAAGTCACAAACAGATCTACCTGGGTAGAAGGTACGCGAGTATTTATAGTCAGGTTCAGAATGCTGCGGTCAGGTGGAGAATGCTGCATCTGATGATCTACCGAGTGGGGTTATAGAGTCTAAAATCTTGGGTAGCTTGGAAGGGAGATTAGATAAGTATATGAGTAGACCTTCTGCAGTGTTCCTCCATTCCTATGTTCTTATGTGGGATAGCGATGAAGAAGTTTCTTGGCAAGTGGTTCAGCTATGTTATAGAAGCCGTTGTTCTGGTTAAGTTGTTGGATATAGAGGTAAGCGATGATTCCAGGATTCTTCGGTACTGAGTGTTGTCTTCTCTGGCGATAAGTCTTGAGTTTCTGTAGTTTATTAAATGGTTGTGTCAATTACGGTGTTATACACAGGCATTTCTTGTATCTTCAGACCTGCTTGCGTATTGGTGTTCTGAAATACGTGTTTGGAGGTCTCTTAATGTTTCGCCCACGTATAATATGCTGCAGTCATTACAAGGGATTATGTATACCCCTGCAGATGATGGACGCTTGTCCTGTCTATTACTGGTAATGTCCTTGATGGTCGTGGTTGTGGAGGTAGATACTTAGAATGAGGTACTGGAAAAGATGTTGGAAGCGTGTTTGGCAATGGAGTTGGTGGGGAGGACTATGTGGTGACCTGTACTCAGTGGTGACCTGTACTTAATTCTGTGAAGAAGTGTCTTGTGTCCACGTGGACTGAACCAAGATGCCCTCCATCGAGCAACTTTACCAGCAGCTTAAGCAAGAATTGAGGGTAGCGAAGATAGAGATACGGCGATTGACCGAGGAAAACAAGAGGATTCGTAGTAGTCCTCCTGTTTCGAGTCCTCAGGTTGACGATCAAGAAGACGAATGGAAAGCCAGAAACGATAAAGAAGAAAGAGACTGCTGTGGAAACTCTTGTGGAAATCTCCAACGCATTCTCGGTGCTACCCGACGAATGTGAGTCGACTACTGGGATCGTCACGACGGACGACAACAAGGAAGGTAAGAATATTGTTGTTGGGGATAGCCAGGTTAGATACATGGACAGGGCATTCTGCTTGAAGGACAGGAGTAGGAGACAGAGGGTTTGCTTTCCTGGGGCTGGGATGGAGGACATTGTTAGCCGGCTTGACAACATCATGAACGGTAATGGGATCAATCCTATTATTTGCCTCAGTGCTGGAGGCAATGATGTAGGCAAGCGTAGAAGTGAGGATTTAGTTAGAAAGTTCAAGACGGCTGTAGACATAATTAGGAAGAAGGGGGAGCGCCCTGTTATATGTGGCATTTTGCCAAGAAGAGGTGTTGGTAATGAATGGTTGTCCAGAGCAATTGGTATTAATTGATGGCTAGATAAACACTAAGGATAATGAAGTACCATTCATTGACAACTGAGACAACTTCTATGGCCGAAATGACATGTATGCCAGGGATGGGGTTCACTTATCCAGGGCAGGTGTGGGTTTTCTTGCTAGCTCAGTTGAGGGGGTTGTTAGGACTTTAAACTAGGATTAGTTAGAGGTATGGGTATAGAAATGATAAATAATGAGTATGGATATATTGACTTATGCTCTAATATTAAGAACCTTAATACTAACTGTCATGGAGTAACTCTGGGTAATGATATTTTCAGAAATTGTGTAAAAACAAAGATCAACAGGAAAAATGTGCAGAAGAAAAAACATATGATGGTATTTTATGCTAACAGTCGAAGTGCAAGAAATAAAATTAATGAACTACGTTTGGTAGCATGTGCTGGGAACTTTGATATCATTGCATTAACTGAAACGTGGTATGATTTAAAGAGTCGGGATATGACTGCTGAGTGTAATATTCAGGGATTTAAGTTGTTCAATGTGGATAGATGTAATGGGAAGGGGGAGAAGTTGCATTATATGTTCGAGAAAATATTAATTGTTGCATAAAAACAGGTATAAAAATAGATGGAACAGTAACAGAATCTGTTTGGGTAGAGTTTGTAGAGGGTCAAGAAAAACTAATTCTAGGTGTAATATACCGACCTCCTGGCTTGGATCACGATAGAGGGAGACTTCTTTGGGACGAAATTGTTAGGGCTTCTAGACACAATAACATAGTCATAGTAGGGGACTTAATTTTAGTCAAATTAACTGGAATTCTTTGACAGGTAATCTAGAGTCCAGTGACTTTATGGAAACAGTTCAGGACTGTTTTCTGAAGCAGTGCGTAACAGAGCCTACCAGAGGTAATAATTTGCTAGACCTAGTCTTGTCAAATAAGGAAACACTCGCGAATAATCTGGAGATCGCTGAAGAGCTTGGCGCAAGTGATCACAAATCCATCACTTTTAGCATTAACTGGGAATGCAAGAATAATGATAATACAGTAAAAATCCCTGATTTTCGTTCTGCCGATTATAATGGACTTAGGGAACACCTGTCTAATCATGATTGGGGTTATCTAGCTAATGATTTTATTGACGATGATCATACTTATGATTATGAAGGGATCTGCTTTTATGATTGTTTTCTTAATAATGCACACCGTGAACATTAAAATGGTATAAAATACCGACAGATTGTTAGGTAAGACACATATGCAACAGTTAGGTATCTTTATTTCGAAACGTTTCGCCTACACAGTAGGCTTCTTCAGTCGAGTACAGAAAAGTTGATAGAAGCAGAAGATACTTGAAGACGATGTAATCAGTCCATCACCCTTAAAGTTTTGAGGTGGTCAGTCCCCATTCTGTCACTTCAACTTCATATTGTTTCAGACAACGGAACAATGCTCTTCTCCAGACTGAGGGACTGACCACCTCAAAACTTTAAGGGTGATGGACTGATTACATCGTCTTCAAGTATCTTCTGCTTCTATCAACTTTTCTGTACTCGACTGAAGAAGCCTACTGTGTAGGCGAAACGGTTCGAAATAAAGATACCTAACTGTTGCATATGTGTCTTACCTAACAATGCACACCGTGCCCAGTGTATATACATTCCCCAGAGAGAAATTATGTCTAATAATAACGATCCCAAATGGGTTAACAGGAGGCTAAAGCATCTATTAGGGGAGAAAAGGGGAATTTATAGGCGCATCAGAAGAGGAGAGGTTAACCTTACTGACCAATATGTTCAGCTTAAAAGAGAAGTAAAAAAGGGGATTAGAAAGGCTAAACGTGACTATGAAATTAGAGTTGCTAATGAATCAACGACTAATCCAAAGGGGTTCTTTCAAGTGTATAGGACGAAGGTGAAGGAAAAAGTAGGACCTCTGAAAATTGGGAATGGACAGCTGACGGATAATGAAGTGGAAATGTGTTCCTTATTTAATGACTATTTTTTGTCAGTTTTTACACAGGAAGATGTAAATGAGATTCCAGTAATTAACAATTATTTAGTTCCTGATGAATCTAAATTAACTAATATTACTGTCACGAGGGACATGGTTATTAAACAGATAGACAAACTGAAGCAAAATAAGTCCCCGGGACCCGATGAGCTGTTTTCCAGGGTGCTTAAGGAATGCAAGATGGAAATATAAACACATATGCAGTATAATGTGAAGGGGTGGAAGGGACGCGAGTATTTATAGTCAGGTTCAGAATGCTGAGGTACCTAACTGTTGCATATGTGTCTTACCTAACAGATCTGTTTGTGACTTGAAAAAGCCCACTGTGTGGGCGAAACGTAGTCAATAAAGGATCACATTATACTGCATATGTGTTTATATTTCTATTGTGTCGGTATTTTATACCATTTATTTCCATGGATAGAGGCATGGCTTACCAATAGAAAGCAGAGAGTTACCATTAATGGAGTGAAATCTGAGTGGGGATTAGTCACTAGTGGCGTTCCACAGGGATCAGTTTTGGGCCCTCTCTTGTTCATAATTTACATTGAACATTAAAATGGTATAAAATACCGATAGGTTGTTAGGTAAGACACATGTGTCTTACCTAACATAATTTACATTAATGACGTTGATGAAGGGATTACGAGTGACATGAGTAAGTTTGCTGATGATACAAAGATAGGCCGTATAATTCACTCTGAGGAGGATGTCAATGAACTCCAGGACGATTTGGACAAATTAATGTCTTGGTCTGAAAAATGGCAGATGAAGTTCAATGTGGATAAGTGTAAGGTACTTGCCCTTGGTAATGAAAATAACCCTCGAAGCTATAATCTAGATGAAGTACAGCTTGATCATACAGAATGTGAAAAAGACTTGGGAGTCATGGTGAGCAGAAATCTAAAGCCAAGACAGCAGTGCCTTAGTGTGCGCAACAATGCCAACAGATTACTTGGATTTATCTCAAGAAGTATAAGTAACAGAAGTCCAAAAGTTATTTTACAGCTCTATACATCACTAGTGAGGCCTCATTTAGATTATGCTGCTCAGTTTTGGTCCCCTTACTACAGGATGGATATAGACTCATTAGAGAACATACAGAGAAGAATGACTAAAATGATTTACTGTGTAAGGAACCTCCCGTATGAAGATAGACTTAAAGCCTTAAATCTCCACTCTCTGGAGAGGCGTAGAATGAGGGGAGATATCATTGAAGTGTATAAGTGGATGACGGGCATAAACAAGGGAGATATTAATAAAGTACTGAGGGTGTCGAATCAGGTAAGAACCAGGAATAATGGATTTAAGTTGGATAAATTTAGATTTAGAAAGGACATAGGTAAGTACTGGTTTTCTAACAGAGTTGTAGATGCGTGGAACAGTCTTCCCAGCGGGTGCCTTTAAGAAGAGACTGGACAAATATATGAGTGGGAGGGGCTGGGTTTGATTGGTGTCATTGGGTATGGGAGTTGTTTCTTGGCTAGCTTTGGGTAGAGGTCGTTTTTTATAAGGACCTGCCTCGCATGGGCCAGTAGGCCTTCTGCAGTGTTCCTCCATTCTTATGTTCTTATCTCTTCTAGGTAGTGTCTTTTCTGGGTGTGTTGAAGATGTTTAATGTCTTTCGTCTGCAGTCTCTGATGAAGTGATGAGGATAGTGAATTTTGGAAAACACTTGTTGTTCAATTATAGTGCATTCTTCCTCAAGGAACTCATTGCTACAGGAACACTGCAGAAGGAGTGCTCACAAACTTATCCAATCTCTATTCCAAGCTACCCAAGATTTTAGACTCTATAACCCCACTCGGTAGATCATCAGATGCAGCATTCTCCACCTGACCACAGCATTCTGAACCTGACTGTAAATACTCGCGTACCTTCCACCCAGGTAGATCTGTTTGTGACTTGAAAAAGCCCAGAGTGTGGGCGAAACGTTGTCAATAAAGGATCACATTATACTGCATATGTGTTTATATTTCCATTGTGTCGGTATTTTATACCATTTATTTCCATCACCACTCAGCACTATCAGTACACCACCAACTCAGTACTATCAGCACATCAACACCACCACTCGGCACTATCAGCACACCTACATCACCACCACTCAGCACTATCAGCACACAAACATCACCACCACTCAGCACTAACAGCACACCAACATCACCACCACTCAGCACTAACAGCACACCAACATCACCACCACTCAGCACTAACAGCACACCAACATCACCACCACTCAGCACTAACAGCACACCAACATCACCACCACTCAGCACTAACAGCACACCAACATCACCACCACTCAGCACTATCAACACACCAACATCACCACCACTCAGCACTATCAGCACACAAACATCACCACCACTCAGCACTAACAGCACACCAACATCACCACCACTCAGCACTAACAGCACACCAACATCACCACCACTCAGCACTAACAGCACACCAACATCACCACCACTCAGCACTAACAGCACACCAACATCACCACCACTCAGCACTAACAGCACACCAACATCACCACCACTCAGCACTAACAGCACACCAACATCACCACCACTCAGCACTAACAGCACACCAACATCACCACCACTCAGCACTATCAGAACACCAACATCACCACCACTCAGTACTAACAGCACACCAACATCACCACCACTCAGCACTATCAGCACACCAACATCACCACCACTCAGTGATATCAGCACACCAACATCACCACCACTCAGCACTAACAGCACACCAACATCACCACCACTCAGTACTATCAGCACACCAACATCACCACCACTCAGCACTATCAGCACACCAACATCACCACCACTCAGCACTATCAGCACACCAACATCACCACCACTCAGCACTATCAGCACACCAACATCACCACCACTCAGCACTATCAGCACACCAACATCACCACCACTCAGCACTAACAGCACACCAACATCACCACCACTCAGTACTATCAGCACACCAACATCACCACCACTCAGCACTATCAGCACACCAACATCACCACCACTCAGCACTATCAGCACACCAACATCACCACCACTCAGCACTATCAGCATACCAACATCACCACCACTCAGTGATATCAGCACACCAACAACACCACCACTCAGTACTATCAGCACATCAACATCACCACCACACAGTACTATCAGCACATCAACATCACCACCACTCAGTACTATCAGCACATCAACATCACCACCACTCAGTACTATCAACACACCAACAACACACCACTCAGCACTATCAGCACACCAACATCACCACCACTCAGTACTATCAGCATACCAACATCACCACCACTCAGTGATATCAGCACACCAACAACAACATCACTCAGTACTATCAACATACCAACATCACCACCACTCAGTGACATCAGCACACCAACATCACCACCACTCAGTACTATCAGCACACCAACATCACCACCACTCAGTACTATCAGCACACCAACAACACAACCACTCAGTACTATCAGCACACCAACATCACCACCACTCAGCACTATCAGCACATCAGCATCACCACCACTCAGTACTATCAGCACATCAACATCACATCCACTCAGTACTATCAGCATACCAACATCACCACCACTCAGTTATATCATCACACCAACATCACCACCACACAGTACTATCAGCACATCAACATCACCAACACACAGTACTATCAGCACACCAACATCACCACCACTCGGCACTATCAGCACATCAACATCACCAACACACAGTACTATCAGCACATCAACATCACCAACACACAGTACTATCAGCACACCAACATCACCACCACTCAGCACTATCAGCACATCAGCATCACCACCACTCAGTACTATCAGCACATCAACATCACCACCACTCAGTACTATCAGCATACCAACATCACCACCACTCAGTGATATCATCACACCAACATCACCACCACACAGTACTATCAGCACATCAACATCACCAACACACAGTACTATCAGCACACCAACATCACCACCACTCGGCACTATCAGCACATCAACATCAACACACAGTACTATCAGCACATCAACATCACCACCACACAGTACTATCAGCACATCAACATCACCAACACACAGTACTATCAGCACATCAACATCACCACCACACAGTACTATCAGCACATCAACATCACCACCACTCAGCACTATCAGCACATCAACATCACCACCACACAGTACTATCAGCACATCAACATCACCACCACTCAGCACTATCAGCACATCAACATCACCACCACACAGTACTATCAGCACATCAACATCACCACCACTCAGCACTATCAGCACATCAACATCACCACCACACAGTACTATCAGCACATCAACATCACCACCACTCAGCACTATCAGCACATCAACATCACCACCACTCAGCACTATCAGCACATCAACATCACCACCACACAGTACTATCAGCACATCAACATCACCACCACTCAGCACTATCAGCACATCAACATCACCACCACACAGTACTATCAGCACATCAACATCACCACCACTCAGCACTATCAGCACATCAACATCACCACCACTCAGTACTATCAGCACATCAACATCACCGCCCAACAGCATCATTAGCATTACCACCAACACTCATGTGTTCTCTGGAGGAAGAGTTAATATTCAAGTAAAATTCCGTAGGCCTTAAAAAGTTCATAAATATATCAGAAAAGTGTTTGAGAGTCTGCTGAGATACTAACTTACGGTTTTGTGGAGAAGTATGACCTATACAACCCTAGTGAACATGGATTTAGAGGAGGAAGATCATGTCTGCCACAACTCTTGAACCATTATGACAAGAAATCGATGAAACCCAAAACACGGATTTTGGAAAGACAAGTGTTACCACGGAGTGATTGCTCATAAAATGAGGACAGCATGAATAATAGGAAAAGTAGGGTGAAGGATATTCAAATTTCCAACAGAGCACAAACCGTGGTAGTAAACAGAAAGTTGAATTTCAGCAAACTAAGAAAACTCAGTACACCAAGGCAGCGCCCTGGCACCCATACTCTTTCTCATCCTCACAGCAGACATAGACAGTAACACTAGGCATAGCTTCCCATCATCCTGTGCGGAACGTATAGGATGATACGAAGTATGAAAGTCACATCAGAAGATGACACAAACATTACAGAGATCAACAAAGTCTTTCGATGGACAAATGAAAGTAACATGATATTCAGTAGTGACAAATTTCCGTTGTTTAGGTATGAGAAGAATAAAGAAATCTATTAAAAAACACAGTACACAGAACGTATACTGTGTAAAACGCCTAGGACTAATTAAATCAGCAGATTTGCCATTTAAAGAATACAATCAGTCAAATGTAGCAAGCAGGAAAATGACAGGGTGGAGTATGAGAGCATTCAAAACAAAGGAAACAACGCCAATATTGGTACTTTTCAAATGAATGATGCTCTCATGGCTAGAATAATGTTGTGTTCATAGTGCCTTTCAAGACAGGAGAGACAGCACAGCTGGAAAACGTGCCGGGGTCGTACCTTGTTCATAAAGAATCAATAAAACATCTAAACTACTGAGAACACATCAATGCAGCTGGATTGTTCTGGGAACAGTGAAGAGAGATTTACTTGACAAAATATATATGGAAGATACTTGCGGGCCTGGTTTCCAGTCTCTATACTACCATAACTTACTGGAGTGAAAGATACAGGAGAATGAGTGGAATAAATCCTTACCGTAACTTAATTTAACCTAACAATCCCGGCAAACCTTAAAATAGCAGTAAGAAACATAGACAATAAAGTGTTCACTGCTGAAATACGTAGCAGTGATTTCAGATACGATGCTAAATCGAGAGCAGGGACTCGAAATCCGTAGCCACAAACTGGTAAAAAAAATAGACAGGCAGGTACATGTTCACACACACACACACACACACACACACACACACACACACACACACACACACACACACACACACACACACACACACACACACACACACACAAGCATACACACACACACACACACACACACACACACACACACACACACACACAAACACACACACACACACAAAAACACACACACAAACACACACACACACGCGCACACACACACACACACACACACACACACACACACACACACACACACACACACACACACACACACGCATACACACACACACACACACACACACACACACACACACACACACACACACACACACACACACACGCACACACACAAAAACACACACACACACACACACACACACGCGCACACACACACACACACACACACACACACACACACACACACACACACACACACACACACACACACAAAGGTTTGCAACAAGACTAGTCCCAGAGTTAAGAGGTATGTCCTATGATGAGAGGTTAAGGGAAATCAACCTGACGACACTGGAGGACAGGAGAGATAGGGGGGACATGATAACGACTTACAAAATACTGAGAGGAATTGACAAGGTGGACAAAGACAGGATGTTCCAGAGACTGGACACAGCAACACGGGGACACAGTTGGAAGCTGAAGACACAGATGAATCAAAGGGATGTTAGGAAGTATTTCTTCAGCCACAGAGTAGTCAGGAAGTGGAATAGTTTGGGAAGCGATGTAGTGGAGGCAGGATCCATACATAGCTTTAAGCAGAGGTACGATCAAGCTCATGGTTCAGGGAGAGTGACCTAGTAGCGACCAGTGAAGAGGCGGGGCCAGGAGCTTGGACTCGACCCCTGCAACATCAACTAGGTGAGTACAACTAGGTGAGTACACACACACACACACACACATGAAGATTGGGGAAGGGCAAATAAGACCGCAGACACAATATAGTTTAGATGGACAAAGACTGCAAACCTCACTCAAGGAAAAAGATCTGGGGGTGAGTATAACACCGAGCATATCTCCTGAGGCGCACATCAATCAGATAACTGCTGCAGCATACGGGCGCCTGGCAAACCTACGGATAGCGTTCCGATACCTCAGTAAGGATTCGTTTAAGACTCTGTATACCATTTACGTCAGGCCCATACTGGAGTATGCAGCACCAGTTTGGAATCCACACCTAGTCAAGCACGTCAAGAAATTAGAGAAAGTGCAAAGGTTTGCAACAAGACTAGTCCCAGAGCTACGGGGATTGGCCTACGAAGAAAGGTTGAGGTAAATCGGCCTGACGACACTGGAGGACAGGAGGGTCAGGGGAGACATGATAACGACATATAAAATACTGCGTGGAATAGACAAGGTGGACAAAGGCGGGATGTTCCAGAGAAGGGACACAGACACAAGAGGTCACAATTGGAAGTTGAAGACTCAGATGAATCAAAGGGATGTTAGGAAGTATTTCTTCAGTCATAGAGTTGTCAGAAAATGGAATAATCTAGCAAGTGATGTAGTGGAGGCAGGAGGCATGACAAGGTATGACAAAGCTCAGGGAGCAGAGAGAAGGTAGTAGCGATCAGTGAAGAGGCGGGGCCAGGAGCTGAGTCTCGACCCCTGCAACCACAATTAGGTGAGTACACACACACACACACACACACACACACACACACACACACACACACACACATACACACACACACACACACACACACACACACACACACACACACACACACACACACACACAGGAAAATAAAGAA